>NW_024381514.1:0-9768 GCF_016835505.1 Polypterus senegalus
TGGGCGCTACCCCATGATTCTGACCAACTAAAGGGTCTGCACTTTATTGTCCAACTTCCTGCGGGTGCTATGGATCTTGTAATGGAGACTGAAAAATATTCTATAATCTTTACTCTGTAATGGTCCATATGACGGAGATCTAGCTCCTGTGTCCGCATTGTTAACCGGTCATAGGACATGATGTTCAAAATTAACCTAGGGTTTTTCAAAAGAGATAGGATGAGTGCGGCGTGTGTTCTGTATTCTCTTTTCTGTATTCACTATTCACAGTGACCATACTCCCCGAGACCTTAGGTTTTTTATGCCGACGTACCTTTCACAGACCCGAATAAGAGACATCCATCAAAAGGCTCTTGACACAAAGGAGGCACAATCAGGCCGGTAGGATGATTAATTGATTATTGCATATAGTGCCGAAGTTACTGCTTTTTACCATTCTTTCCTCTGCATGTCCTGGAGTACAAAAGAAACAGCATACAGCAACATGCGGGGACTGCCTGGAACACTCAATAAAACTGAATAAAAAGAAAATCAAGTGACGGTGAGATACGAAGAAGGCAGCTTCGCCAGCGTTTGTGTGTCAGCAACCTTGGGGGGGCTTTAGTATGCATCTTGGTACACTGCAGAGCTATAGTGAGTCTTTATGTGAAAACAGCCGTGTCAGATGGGGTTGTGTGGATTGATTCTGAACGAGACTGAGGGAATGAAAAATGAATAAAAAAAAAGCTAACCTTTACAAGGATCATAAATTGCACCGGCTGTCACAGACCGAAATCAAATGTATGCTTTTATTCTAAAATAGTAAGACTAAGAGCAGTTTACTTCTCAAAACGGAGCGGCGCAGGATCGAACTCGTGACCTTTTGATTCCCAAGCAAGAACTGATTCTGTTGAACCACAGAGGCAATTACGATAAACGGCTGTCAATGTCGCATGTTAAGGCGGCTTTTTGTTTCTGCAGTTATATTTTTGAATAAAAGCGCAATTGTTGTGTTATTCTTGTGAAAATGTTTCTTTGATATTTGGACTTCGGGCTTCATACATTATATAATTTATGCCTACATTTTGTCATCTACTACTAGAATATAAAAAACGTTTCTGTTTTAACAATGTGTTTACACAGATTACTGTAGAAACGGAACAGACATGAAATGCATGTGTTCCAAATAACAATCTATTATTTCCACTCTAAAACTCCACTTCACTCCCAGATACTCAATCAAGGCATGAGCTGAGAGAAGTTCATGCACGTTCTAAATTGGTGGGGGGATGAAATAGCCGGCTGCTCCTAGCGTCTCTTTATCAGCACATTTAGAAGACAAAGGACGCTGGCGGAGAGGTGTGAAGGGATTAAAGAAGAGATTTAAGGTGGGGCGGAATTACGAGTTTTTTCGTAGGCTCTGGTAATTCTAGTGTTAAAGCCACTCCTGAATATTCTCAGAGGAGAGGCCCCTGTTTGAATTTTCAGACGCCAAGACAAAAACTACTTGATTGGATTACCCGTTTCAGTATCAAATACTACTATTGTTTGCTTCAGTCCTATGAATTTGTACATTAATCGTTGTACACATAGATAGAAAAAAAAATGCTGCATCTTATACGCACGCATGAGAGCGCTCACACGACTACACACGAGCGCGCTCACGCACGCACTTGAGAATCAACTTGGAAATATTAAGGACTAGCAGAATACCCGCGCTTTGCAGCGGAGAAGTAGTGTGTTAAAGAAGTTATGAAAAAGAAAAGGAAACATTTTAAAAATAACGTAAGATGATTGTTAATATAATTGTTTTGTCACTGATATGAGTGTTGCTGTCAGATATATAGACACAGACACACACATATATATACATATACACATATATACATATACACATATACAGTACATATATAGAAAAATACCCGCGCTTTGCAGCGAAGAAGTAGTGTGTTAAAGAAGTAATGAAAAAGAAAAGCAAACATTTTAATAATAACGTAACATGATTGACAATGTAATTGTTTTGTCATTTTCATGAGTGTTGCTGGCATATATATATATATATATATATATGCACATATACTGTATACAGACACACATTTACATACATATATACATATATTACATATATATATATCTCCTTTGGGGTGTGAGCAGCTGTTGCTGGGGGTGCCAGAATCCATTGAGGAAGAAAAATTAAAAACATTATTTGTACAAAATCTTAATTTATCTATCCATTCCTAAATAATTAAATGGGCAGGCTATTTCGTATCAGTGCAATATGCTGCTTGTTAAAACGGATGACTCCTAATCTTACGTGCACTTAGTATTTGTTCAAGTTCTATTTAAATTTTAAATATAAGTAATTTTTATTTGGTCGACAGAAATATGTTTAGTAGGAATGAAAGTTAAATTTAATCATCATTGCATAAATTTTTCTTCACCATAGAAATTTTTAGAATAAATCCAACTTCCATTCCTACCAAAGATATTTCTGGCGACTAAATAGAACCTACTTATATCCAAATTCGAGCTATTGAGCTGTCGCCTGCCTGCCTGAATAAGTCATCCTCGCTTCACTCTTACTTTTTTACCGTTCATTTAATCATGGCTAGTCGCGGAAAAATTATAACATGGAAGGAGGATTACACCGAGTATGGCTTTACCAAAACAATTATTGATGGCGAATAAAGTTATCTATTATTCATAAAGCTTCAATTGGTTATCTGTTTTTCTGCGTTAACCTCATATTTTTTCATACTTCTTCCCAAACTAAGGGGTTGCAAGGGTAAAATGAATCAGGAAGCGCTGATATATATATATTGAATATATTGAAATAGTTTTACTATCAAATAATGCATACAGTACGCGGCCCGTGCTTCGCCCTAATTCTGAGCTCATCAGGCAGTACACACTCACTGCACCCACTCTCGCGAATCGAACCTCAGACGTCAGCGCTAAAGGCGAAGCCTCTCATGTTGCGCTAGGGTGTGTGGTTCGTTTATTTGACAGTATGTAGATCGGGGTGTGTATATATATATGTATATACTAGCAAAATACCAGCAGCATGAGAAGTAGTGTGTTAAAGAAGCAATGAAAAGAAAAGGAAACATTTTGAAAATAACGTAACATGATTGTCAATGTTATTGTTTTGTCACTGTTGTGAGTGATGAGTGTTGTTGTCATATATATATATATATATATATATATATATATATATATATTTACACACACACACAAACATATATATATACATATCTATACATATACACATATATATACATACACACATATATACATACATATATATATCTACATATATATACATACATATACATACACACATACATACATACACACACATATATACACACAAATACATATATATATATATACACACACAGCTATTTCGTATCAGTGCAATACGCTGTTTGTTAAAACGGATAACTCCGCTCTTACGTGCAAGTCTGCGTGGATATTATGAACTATCGTATTTGTTCAAGTTCTATTTAAATTTTAAATAGAAGGAATTTTTATTTAGTCGACAGAAATATCTTTGGTAGGAATGGTAAAACAGACAGGAATATTATTCCTGAATAAATCAACTCAAACCTTAAACAACTTATAATATTTTGCTCTCCATAAAAATATATCCTGTCTAAATTATACAAGTTAGAAATAAAGTAAACATTAAAAGAACAAACATTCAAATTTCTTTACTCTTATGTAATTTTATATAAAAATAAACTTAGATTTTAAATATCCCAAAAGATTTTGCTCTCCATAAAAATATATCCTGTCAAAATTATACAAATTCAAATATGAACATGCTGCATAACAAAACCTGGAAATATAAATAAAATGTGTTCCTTTCAGCAATAACAAATCAAATCATTCAGTTGTCTTTGCTCATATGTCATTTTAGAGCTGGACGCCTGGCATCTTTTTTTGGCAACAGGTTCGTTTCTGTTTGGTGTGAGGTTCTGTGTTGTGGAGATTCTCAGGATGGATTGCAGGTGCTCATCAGTGAGGGACTCCTGTGTGCTGTTTTGTTAGTCTTTATCACTGAGAAGAGCTTCTCACACAGATATGTGCTACCAAACATGCACAAGGTTCGAGCCGCATGTAGACGGACTTTTTTTGTTCTTCAAAGTCACCAAAGCGCCGTGCAAACTCAGTGCGCTCAGTTTATCAGCAAAGTGCGTATTTGGGAACACCGTAGTGACGACTTGGTTTAACATTACTTGGCAACAGGGAAAGTGGGGCAAGTGGTTGTGTCTCCCATAAAAGCAGCTTCAATTGAAATCACTTTGTGATTGTGCACGGTAAAACGTCCGCTGAAGTGTCAGATTCTTATTTAATTCTTCTGCTTTCTGTATCTTCTGCATTGCATTCAGGTCTTTCAGGTTACCCTGATGTTTTGTCTCATAGTGCCGTCTTAGATTAAATTCTGTAATTACAGCCACATTAGCTCCACAAATGAGACACACGGGTTCAGTAAACATATACTCAGCCTCCCATCGGTTTTTAAAGGCTCTATTTTCAGAATCAACTTTTCTCTTCAGCATCGTGTGAGCTAGCTTCGCAATAACTTGCAGCATCATAAGGTAGACTTGATTAACGCGGTAAGTGTTCGGCAAGGCAGCTGAAGCGCTGCATTATGGGATCTGTAGTTTATTGTGTTACCAGCGCTTCATATACCCGGGCTTTAATAACAATAATACAGTATATAAAATGATCTCGGGCGGATATAATTACGCCGGGCGGATGTGGCCCGCCCTTGAGTTTGACACATATGGACTAAATAGAACTTGAAAAGATATATTTTTCAAATGTGATCGCAATTCAGATAGAGTTGACGCGCACTACAGCCTGCATGCCTCAATAAGTCATCCTCCCTCGCCTTACTTTTTACCATTCATCAAATGAATACACTGAGTATGGCTTTACCAAAACAATCATTGATGGCTAATAAAGTATCCATTATTCGAGTATGTAGATCGGGTTATATATATATACATATATATATATATACCCGTGTATCGCAGCGGAGAAGTAGTGTGTTAAAAAGCTAGAAAAGAAAAGGGAACATTTTAAAAATAACGTAACATGACTGTCAATATACAGTATTTGTTTTGTGAGTGTTACTGAGTGTTGCTGTCATCAAGGATTTGATTATCATTATTTCTTTCAATCAGGTTCGTATTTGTAGGATGTGTTGTGTTCAAGTTACATTCCGTGTTTGTCAATCGCTGTAAAGATGACAGGTTTCATTCATCGATTCGTTTCTTACTGCATCAATAAACAGCTCGTCTTCTTCTTTATCTGAGACCTGACACACTGCATGCACGGGTTTTTTACACTGTCTTCCTTTAGCGGGACATTGACTTTTCCAACGTGTGCTTTGTTTCGCAGTAGTTGGATTTATGAATATGCTTGTATGTATGAGACGCTTCATATTTTTGCTGCCTTTTCAATTGTGTAATTCGGTTTTGTTCAGCTCTTTGGAACTGTTGCTTTTATCTGTGCACTGCGCCAGTTCACGTGAGCCACTCGGTGTACATGCATCGAAGGTTCCCAGCTGTGCTGGTGCCATCTTCTGCTATGTCCATGGCTGTATTTAATGTTACCTTAGTCCTGGCACTTAAAACTTTCTCTCGCAGTTTCGCTGAGTTTGTGTCAAACACCACCCTGACCATCTCATCTTCCTCTCCATAAGCACAGTCCTTCACCCGTGAATATTTACCCGTGGCAGTTTGCTATTGGATTGCCGCTGACGGACGGCCTTATATGGGCAGGCACTAAATTACAAACGCCAGCGGCAGCCTGTCTATGAACTTATATTTAAAGTGTAGGTTTAAATCGTGCTTTGTTTCAAGTAGCAGAACTCATGAATATGGTTGTATATGTCACTCGCCGCTTCTTATTGTTTCGCTGCCTTCTCAATTATATAATGCATGTTTTCTTCAGCGCTTTTTTGAGGTCTTCCTGGTTTTCTATGTACTGCGTGATTACGTGGGAGGCGTGATGATGTCACACGAAACTCCGCCCCATGGCGTTGAAGCTCATCTCCATTACAGTAAATGGAGAAAACTGCTTCCAGTTATGACCATTACGCGTAGAATTTCGATATAAAACCTGCCCAACTTTTGTAAGGAAGCTGTAAGGAATGAACCTGCCAAATTTCAGCCTTCCACCCACACGGGAAGTTGGAGAATTAGTGATGAGTCAGTGAGTGAGTGAGTCAGTGAGTGAGTGAGTGAGTGAGGGCTTTGCCTTTTATTAGTATAGATATATATATATATATATATATACATTAATCCCTCCTGTATCGTGGGGGTTGCGTTCCAGAACCCCCCGCGATAGATGAAAATCCGCGAAGTAGAAACCATATTTACACATTATTAGAGCCCTCTAGACATGAAATAACACCCTTTAGTCAAAAGTTTAAACTGTGCTCCATGACAAGACAGAGATGACAGTTCTTTCTCACAATTAAAAGAATGCAAACATATCTTCTCTTCAAAGGAGCGCTGTCAGAAGCAGAGAATGTCAGAGAGAGAGCGCGAGAGAAAAGAAAACAATCAGAAAATCAATACGTGCTTTTAAGTATGCCGAAGCACCGCGATAAAGCGCCATTTTTTAGAGGAGCCTCCGTATCCTCTAGGCAAACAGCCTCTGTGCAAACAGCCCCTGTGCTCACATTCCCTCCGTCGGGCAGAGAGAGTGAGAGAGACAGAGAAAATACAAACAAACAAGCACCGAGCGGGAAGCACATCGTATATCATTGAGGAGTTTTATTTAATATGTAATACATACTCTGATTGGGTAGCTTCTCAGCCATCTGCCAATAGCGTCCCTTGTATGAAATCAACTGGGCAAACCAACTGAGGAAGCATGTAGCATAAATTAAAAGACTAATTTCCAGGAGAGGGACATGGTGGAAAATACTGGTAAAGTCAATTTCTAAAGCTGTCCTTAGTATATATTAAACGAATCATACTCCAAACTGATTCATTCTACTGCATTTATCTTGCAGCATCTGAAATTTGAATATGTAACAGTAAATAAAGAAAATTTAGAAAAAATAAATTAGCTTTTTTTTCCAAAACACCACAGACAAATAAAAAATTTAAAGGCTAACAAGAACCAGCATTTTGTGAATGACTAGCTGTGCATAAAGAAATTCTGAAGACATGTAATTATATTTAAGGTGACAGCAGTACTTCATGTAAAGTGTACAAGTTAGGTTATTTATGAAAGTCTAGTATAATATGTGCTTTGTGTGTGTGTGTGTGTGTGTGTGTGTGTTCAAATAAAATTAAGGGGCAGTATGTGATGTCAATAAAAAGGCCATTTAGCCTATCATTTATTTTGGTCATTAATAATACAGTATATTTTTGTGTTCTACACCCTCTGATTTGTAAGTGCATTTTCATTGAAGCCATAAATAAGTTTTCAAGAGATTCTTACTGTTACTGCAGAAGAAGGAATATGGAGTACTGCAGGGAATCTCCAACCATTTTCCAAACGATGTAGCTAATCCACATATTTCATCAGCTTCCCAAATCCAAAAATATAGATTCCAGATTTGAAGCGTTGAAATCCCACCATCAGACCACTTCCAGGGGTTGTTGAACAAGCCAATCCAGAAGGGGCTTCCCTGAGCCTTGTTCCTTAGCATCTCATTTTCACTGTCATTCCTTATGCTGACCAGATCAGTGTAGTTTGTTTGACAGTATTGCAGAGCGCTGGACCAGTTCATTATCTGTTTATCCACACATATGCCTCATTTACATTGCTGGATTCTATGTTATAAATAAAGAATTTTACTTTATGTATTTTTGTATATATTAAATCTTTGTTAAATAAAATGCTATATGAAATCCTGACATTTTACTATTGGTTAATCTACATTATTGTAAATTATCTCATCATAATTACATGAAAAAATTAATTTGTGCCTGTTAGCATTATGACATTGTGAATCTTAAGTCAGGCTCGTATATATACAGTGGTGCAGCTTCAAAGAAGAAAGACAGTGCTTATCATTAAATTCAGTTAAAAAAATGCTACAGATTAATAAACTCATTCTCCCTGATGAAGAATAGTTTAAAAAAACTTACAGACACAGACTATAAAAACTTCTAAAAAGGTTATTATTGGAACATATAATATTAATGTAAACTATATCCTCAGATATAAATCTGTTAAACTAATATTATTAACTTGTTTCACACTAGTACTCAACTGTTTACTATGCTGATTCAGGCTTATGAACTCAGGTTGCCTGTAATATTCATTCATTTCCCACCTGAGTTTTTTGCTGAGGCTAGTCTATCCTGACACCTTACAATTAGAACCAATTCTGATAGGAACATCACTCCATTGCAAGACACATAAACACATACAAAACTGATTTAAACAAAGAGGTGCCAATTAAACCATTTTTAAATATCTCTCAGGACTCAAACAAATCTTCACCAAAAAAGGCACAATGTCCAAAGTTCACACAGATTTGTAACTAGAAGTTAGTCGGTATGAATAAGTAAAGCTCCCAACTATGCCAGTGTGTTATCCCATCATTAACACTGCAACTGCACAACCCTGAAAAACAATATAATACAATATACAGGCAAATGGTATTTACTTTTAAACTCATTTGCATGATGAATAAAACATACCACAAAAAAGTGACTATTCTGATTGATGTATTGAACCCTTACTCTCTCAGAATAGGGCTTTGAGTGGTAACTCTTGTCTTGAGTAAATCTATACTAATAAAAGGCAAAGCCCTCACTGACTCACTGACTCACTGGCTCATCACTAATTCTCCAAGTTCCCGTGTGGGCAGAAGGCTGAAATTTGGCAGGCTCATTCCTTACAGCTTACTTACAAAAGTTCGGCAGGTTTCATTTCGAAATTCTACGTGTAATGGTCATAACTGCAAGCTATTTTTCTCCATATAATGTAATGGAGTTGAGCTGGATGGCAGTGGGGGGCGGAGTTTCGTGTGACATCATCACGCCTCCTACGTAAGTACGTAGAGAACAAGGAAGACCTCCAAACACCAAAAACGCCATTTCCCAATTGAGAAGGCAGAAAAAGATTATGAAGCAAGTGATGCATACAAGCGTATTCATAAATACAAGCATATTCATAAGTACAGCTACTGCGGAAACAAAGCACGGTGTGAACCGTAAGTTTATATTAAGTTTATAGACACACTCCCGCTGCCGTTTGTCATGCCTACGGCGAATCACGATATTCGCGAGATACAAGTTTACTGAGAAGACACGCGGTATAAACGAGACTTTGGATCACTTTGTAACGGAGTTAAAATTGCTGTAGCAAGAAACTGAACAAAACGTTAATGTTTTAGTTTTAATAACTTATAGACTACATTTTATTTTTTTCCCTTGCACCCAGTGAGTGAGGCCAATGCATATTCATAAGTGCAGCTACTGTGGAAACAAAGCACGGCGTGAACCGTAAGATTACATTAAGTTTATAGACACACTCCCACTGCCGTTTGTCATACCTACGAAGAATGACGGTATTCGCGACATACAAGTTTACTGAGAAGACACGAGGTATAAATGAGACTTTGGATCACTTTGTAACGGAGTTAAAATTGCTGTAGCAAGAAACTTTTAAGTGCCGGGTCTTGGCTAACATTAAATAAACACATCCTCCAAATACGAACCTGATTGCAAGAAATAATGATGATCAAATCCTTGATGACAGCAACACTCATAACGATCACAAAACTATTACTTTGACAATCATGTT
>NW_024381515.1:0-9049 GCF_016835505.1 Polypterus senegalus
GGGCAAAGGTATGGCCCCTTTTAACAGACGTTCCATAATCGGGTTTTAAATTTAAGGGTGGGTCAAAATGAAAAAAGTTCATTCCCAATCAGATGGTCAGGTTGGGTATTACGTCAGGAAAAAAACTTCCAGGGATCCGGGATCCCAACCTCCCATCCAAGAAAAGACAGAGCGCAGCGTGTTTAAACCCCCTGGGTCAAACTACATCGGTGCTTTACTCTGGTAGCTAAACAAAGCCGTCAAAATTTCTGGTTATATATTGAAAGATCGGGTTGGGCGCTTCCATTGAAAAGAAAAAGATGCATTTCAAAGGCATACACTGATGTCAGGATGAGTACAACAGTAATAAATAAAGCACAGCATTCGATGTTGCAAGGCGGTCTACAGCCTCGTATACTGGCGAACCTTGCGTCTTTAACTTCAAGATCAGACGCTTTCAAACTGGTATGCCATAATCAACAGCAGCGTTCCATAATGCTGGTTATAAATTGAAGTTGGTGGGTGCGCTAACAATGGAAGGATAAAGATTCAGTTCCCAGCCATACAATGATGGTCAGGTGGCGTACACAGTACAGGAAAAAGCTTACAGCATCCGGGATCCCAGGCACTCTCCATCAAGAACTGGCGAGGCATGCGTGTTTACCTCGTAGATCAAACTACATGTGCTTTTACTCTGGTATGGCCGTAAGCAAAGCTGCGCTACATAATGCTGGCTATATATTAAAGATCGGGGTGGAGCGCTTCCATTGAAAAGAAAAAAGATGCATTTCAAAGGCATACACTTATGTCAGGATGAGTAGACAGTAATAAAAAAAACTTAGGCATTCGATGTTGCAAGGCGGTCTACCAGCCTCGCACTACTGGGCGAACCTTGCGTCTTTAACTCCAAGATCAGACGACTTTCAAACTGGTATGGCGATAATCAGCAGCAGCGTTCCATATGCTGGTTATAAATTGAAGTTCGGTGGGTCGCTAACAATGTACAGGATAAAGATTCAGTTCCCAGCATGCAATGATGGTCAGGTCGTACGTACAGGAAAAAGCTTGCATCCGGGATCCCATACACCTCCATCCAAGAACTAGGCGAAGCGCATGCGTTCTACCTCTAGATCAAACTACATCGGTGCTTTTACTCTGGTATGCGTAAGCAAAAGCTGCGCTCATAATGCTGGTTATATATTGAAGATCGGGGGGGCGCTTCCATTGGAAAAAAAAGATGCATTTCAAAGGCATACACTGATGTCCAGGATGAGCTAAACAGTAATAATAAAAGCTTACAGCATTCGATGTTGAGGGTCTACCAGCCTCGTATACTGAGCGAACCTTGCGTCTTTAACTTCCAAGATCAGACGCTTTCAAACTGGTATGGCCATAATCAACAGTAGCGTTCCATAATGTTGGTTATAAATTGAAGTTCGGGTGGGTCGGGTAACAATGGAAAGGATAAAGATGCAGTTCCCAGGCATGCAGCTGATGGTCAGGTTGAGTAGTACAGGGAAAGGAAAATAAAGCTTACAGCATCCGGGGATCCCATGCACTCCACATCACAGAACGGGCAGAGCGCATGCGTGTTTTACCTCCTCGATCAAACTACATCGGGTGCTTTTACTCTGGTATGGCCGTAAGCAAAAGCTGCGCTACATAATGCTGGTTATATATTGAAGATCAGGGTGGGCCTTCCATTGAAGAAAAAGATGCATTTAAGGCATACGCACTTATGTCAGGGTGAGTACAACAGTAATAAATGGCTTAGAGGCATTCGATGTTTGCAAAGTCTACCAGCCTCGCATGCTATGAGCGAACCGTCTTTAACTTCAAGATCAGACGATTTCAAACTGGTATGGCCATAATCAACAGCAGCGTTCCATAATGCTGGTTATAAGTGAAGTTAAAGATTGGGTCGCTAACAATGGAAAGGATAAAAGAATGCAGTTCCCAGGCATACGCTGATGGTCAGGTTGAGTAGTACAGTATGGAAAAATAGCTTCCAGCATCCGGGGATCCTGCACTCTACATCAGAAAAGCACGAGCAGAAGCGCGTACGTCATTTTTACCTCTAGATCAAACTACATGGTGCTTTTACACTGGTATTGCCCGTAAAGCAAAATCAGGCGCTTCATAATGCTGGTTATATATTGAAGATCGGGCGGAGGCGCTTCCATTGGAAGAAAAGATGCATTTCAAAGGTATACACTGATGTCCAGGATGAGCACAACATTAATGAATAAGCTTACAGCATCGATATTTACCAAAGGCGGTCTACCAGCCTCGTATACTGGCCGAACCTTGCGTCTTTAACAAGATCAGACGCTCAAACTGGTATGGCCATAGTAACAGCAGCGTTCCGCAATGCTGGTTATAAATTGAAGTTCAGGTGGGTCGCTAACAATGTACAAGTTAAAGATTCAGTTCCCAACCATGCAATGATGGTCAGGTGGCGCATGCTGCAATTACAGGAAAAAAGCTTACAGCATCCGGGCATCCCAGGCAGCCTCCCATCCAAGAACGGTAGGCGCGTGCGTATCTAATATCTTAGATCAAACTACATGGTGCTTTTACTCTGGGTATGGCCGTAAGCAAGCTCGCTTCCGCAATGCTGGTTATGTTGAAAATCGGAATTGGAAGCGCTACATTGGAAAGAAAAGATGCATTCAAGGCATACACTGATGTCAGGATGAGTACAACATTAATGAATAAAAGCTTACAGCATTCGATGTTGCAAAGGTCCATCCCCTCGTATACTACAGGCGAACCTTGCGTCTTCTTCCAAGATCAGGCGGCTTTCAAACTAGTATAGCCATAATCAACAGCAGCGTTCCATAATGCTGGTTATAAATTGAAGTTCGGGTGGGTCGGTAACAATGAAAGAAAAAGATGCAGTTCCCAGGCATCGCTGATGGTCAGGTTGAGTAGTACAGTATAGAATAACACAGCATCCGGGGATCCCATGCACTCTCATCAAACACAGGCAGAGCGCATGCGTGTTTACCTCCTCGATCAAACTGCATAGGAATTGCTTTTACTCTGGTATGGCGTAAGCAAAGCTACTTTTACATAATGCTGGTTATATATTGAAGATCAGGGTGGGCGCTTCATTGGAAAGAAAAAGATGCATTTCAAAGGCATACACAGATGTCAGGATAGTACAACAGTAATAAATAAAAACACAGCATTCGATGTTTGCAAGGCGGTCTACCAGCCCCTCGTATACTGGGCGAACCTTGCGTCTTTAACTTCAGATCAGACGCTTTCAAGAAGCTGGTATGGCCATATTGGCCTTAGCGTTCCATAATGCTGGTTATAAATTGAAGTTCGGGTGGGTCGCTAACAATGGAAGGATAAAGATTCTTTTCCCAACCGTAATGATGGTCAGGTGGCGTACTTACAGTACAGGAAAAAGCTTACAGCATCCGAATCCCGGGCGGCCTCCATCCAAGAACTAGTGAAGCGCATCGTGTTTTACCTCTAGATCAAACTACTTCGGTGCTTTTACTCTGGTAGCGGTAAAGCAAAAGCTGCGCGCTACATAATGCTGGCTATATAGTAAAGATCGGTGGAGCGCTTCCATTGAAAAGAAAAAGATGCATTCAAAGGCATACACTTATGTCAGGGTAGGTAGCAGTAATAAACGTAAGCTTACAGAGCATTCGATGTTGCAAAGCGTTACCAGCCTCGCATACTGGAGCGAACCTTGCGTCTTCACTTCCAAGATCAGACGATTTCAAACTGGTATGGCCATAATC
This sequence comes from Polypterus senegalus, assembly GCF_016835505.1. NCBI lineage: Eukaryota > Metazoa > Chordata > Cladistia > Polypteriformes > Polypteridae > Polypterus > Polypterus senegalus. The sequence continues at coordinate 3,744 of NW_024381515.1, forward strand.
AACAGCATCGTTCCATAATGCTGGTTATAAATTGAAGTTGAATTGGAGTGCGCTAACAATGAAGGATAAAAGATACGGTTCCCAGGCATGCGGCTGATGGTCAGGTTGGTAGTACAGTATGAATAGCTTCCAGCATCCGGGATCCTTACTCCTGCATCAAGCTGGGCAGAGCGCATGCATCGTTTTTACCTCCTAGATCAAACTACATCAGGTGCTTTTACTCTGGTGGCCGTAAAGCAAAGCTGCGCTACATAATGCTGGTTATATATTGAAGATCAGGGGTGGAGCGCTTCCATTGGGAAAAGAAAAAGATGCATTCAAGGCATACGCGATGTCCAGGATAGTACAACAGTAATAAATAAGCTTACAGCATTCGATGTTGCAGGCGGTCTACCAGCCTCGTATGCGAAACGGGCCTTGCGTCTTTAACTTCCAAGATCAGACGCTTTCAAACTGGTATGGCGATAATGAACAGTGGCGTTCCATAATACTGGTTATAAATTGAAGTTCGGGTGGGTCGCTAACAATGTACAGGATAAAGATTCAGTTCCCAGCCATGCAGTGATGGTCAGGTGGCATGCACAGTACAGGAAAAAAGCTTACAGCATCCGGGCATCCCAGGCAGCCTCCCATCCAAGAACTGGCGGGCGCGTGTCTAACCTCGTAGATCAAACTTCGCCGGTGCTTTTACTCTGGTATGGCCGTAAGCAAAAGCTGCGCTACATAATGCTGGTTATATATTGAAGATCGGAAGTTGGGCGCTTCCATTGGAAAGAAAAAGATGCATTCAAAGGCATACACTGATGTCCAGATGAGTACAACAGTAATAAATAAAAAGCTTACAGCATTCGATGTTTGCAGGTCTACCAGCCTCATATTAAGCGAACACTTAGATATTTTACTTCAAGATCAGAATAGCTTTCAAACTGGTATGGCGATGGCGGAACAGTGGCATTCCATAATACTGGTTATAGAAATTGAAGTTCAGGTGGGTCGCTAACAATGTACAGGATAAAGATTCAGTTCCCAGCCATGCAATGATGGTCAGGTGGCGTGCCCGGTACAGGAAAAAAGCTTGGCATCCGGGCATCCAGGCAGCCTCCCACATCCAGAACTGGCAGGCGCATGCGTATCTAACCTCGTAGATCAAACTACATCGGTGCTTTTACTCTGGTGCTTGGCCGTAAACCAAAAGCTGCGCTACGCAATGCTGGTTATATATTATTGAAGATCGAGATTGGAGCCTTCCATTGAAAAGAAAAAAGATGCATTTCAAGGCATACACTTATGTCCAGAGTGAGAAGAACAGTAATAAATAAAAGCTTAGAGCATTCGATGTTTGCAAAATGGTCTCAATACCATACTGAAAGTGAACAGCAAATCTTTAACTTCAAGATCAGACGATTTCAAACTGGTATGGCCATAATCAGCAGCAGCGTTCCATAATGCTGGTTATAAATTGAAGTTCAGGTGGGTCGCTAACAATGGAAAGGATAAAGATGCGGTTCCAGGCATACATGATAGATCAGGTTAAAGGTAGTACAGTATGGGAAAATAGCTTCCAGCATCCGGGGATCATACACTCTCACATCAAGCAGGCAGAGCGCAGCCGTCATTTACCTCTAGATCAAACTTCGCCGGTGCTTTTTACACTGTGGTATTGCCGTAAGCAAAATGGTAGCTTCATAATGCTGGTTATATATTATTGAGGTCGGGCGGGCGCTTCCATTGGAAAGAAAAGATGCATTTCAAGGTAGCACTGATGTCAGGATAGACACAACATTAATGAATAAAAAGCTTACAGCATTCGATGTTGCAAGAGGTCTACCAGCCTCGTATACTGAAGCGAACCTTCGTCTTCTTCAAAGATCGGGCAACTTTCAAACTGGTAGCAGCCATAATCAACAGCAGCGTTCCCATAATACTGGTTATAAATTAAGGATTCGGGTGGGTCGCTAGCAATGGAAAGGATAAAGATTCAGTTCCCAGCCATGCAATGATGGTCAGGTGGCGTACTTACGGTACGGAAAAAAACACACAGCATCCAGGAATCCCAGGCCTCCCATCCAAGAACTGGTAGAGCGCATGCGTGTTTACCTCTAGATCAAACTACTTCAGGTGCTTTTACTCTGGTATGGCCGTAAGCAAAAAGCTGCGCTACATAATGCTGGCTATATATTAAGGAGTCGGGGTGGGCGCTTCCATTGAAAAGAAAAAAAGATGCATTTCGAGGCATACACTTATGTCAGAGGTGGGTACAACAGTAATAAATAAAAGCAGAGCATTCGATGTTGCAAAGAAGCGGTCTACCAGCAGCCTACGCCTGGGCGAACAACGTCTTTAACTTCCAAGATCAGAGCGATTTTCAAGCTGGTATGGCCATAATCAACAACGGCGTTCCATAATGCTGGTTATAAATTGAAGTTCGGGTGGGTCATGGCAATGGAAGGATAAAGATGCGGTTCCACGAGCCTCGTGATGGTCAGGTTGAGAGTAGTACAGTATGGGAAAATAGCTTCCAGCATCCGAGAGGATCCGCCACTCTCACATCAAGCACAGGCCGAGCGCGTAATGTTTTACCTCCTAGATCAAACTACATCGGGTGCTTTACACTGGTATTGCCGTAAAGCAAAATCGCGCTTCATAATGCTGGTTATATATTGTTGAAGATGAGACGATGGCCATTGGAAGAGAAAGATGCATTTCAAGAGGTATACACTGATGTCCAGGGACAGGCACGACATTAATGAATGATAAAGCTTACAGCATTCGATGTTGCAAGGCGGTCTACCAGCCTCTCGTATACAAGCGAACCTGCGTCGCTAACTTCCAAGATCAGACCTTTCAAACTGGTGTAGCCACCAATCTAACAGCGAATTTCCATAATGCTGGTTATAATTGAAATTTAGGGTGGGTCGCTAACAATGTACCGAGGACGGAATTCAGTTCCAATATACAATAGTGGTCAGGTCAAAGTACTTACATTTTCAGGAAAAAAGCTTACGGCATCCGGGCATCCCAGGCAGCCTCCACCTCAGGGCGACAGAGCTTTATGCGTATCTAACCTCGTAGATCAAAACTACATCAGGTGCTTTACTCTATGGTATGGCGTAGCAAAAGCTGCGCTACATAATGCAGTTATATATTGTGAAAGAATCGGGGTGGAGCGCTTCCATTGGAAAGAAAAAGATGCATTTCAAAGGCATACTGATGTCAGGATAGGTACAGCATTAATGGATAAGCTTACGGCATTTTACGTGTTTTGCAGGCGGTCTACCATCCTAAATATACTGGAGCTGAACCTTGCGTGCTAACTTCAAGATCGAACGCTTTCAAACTGATATAGCCATAATCAACAGCAGCATTCCATAATGCTGGTTATAAATTAGCAGCAGTTAAGATTGAATTCGTTAACAATGGAAAAATAAAGTTACAGTTCCCAGGCATACGCTGATGGTCAGGTTGAGTAGAAGATGGAAAATAGCCAGCATCCGGGGATCCTGCCTTTAAACCAAGACAGGCAGAGCGGTTTTTTCCCCATCAAAAGGGTGCTTTTACCTGGGGAGGGGTGCAAAAACTGCCTACATAATCTGGGTTTTATATTGAAGATTTGGCGCCCATTGGGAAAAAAAAAGATGCATTTCAAAGGCATCACAGATGTCCGGGTAGTACAAAGAATAAAAAAAGCTTCGCATTCGTGTTGCAAGGCCCCGCCTGATATGGGGAACCTTGCGTTTTAACTTTCCCAAAATCAGACGCTTAAACTGGTATGGCCATAATCAACAGCAGCTTCCATAATGCTGGTTTTAAAAAGTTCGGGTGGGGGGCAATGGAAAGGATAAAGATTCTTTCCCAGCCATGCAATGATGGTCAGGGGGGCGTACTTACGTACGGAAAAAGCTTACAGCATCCGGGGAACCCAGGGAGCCCCCATCCAAGAACTGGTGAGCGCATGGGTTTTTCCTCCAGATCAAACTACTCGGGTGCTTTTTCCTGGTTTCGGCGGGCCCCCTCATAATGCGGCATATATTAAAGATCGGGTGGGCGCTTCCATTGAAAAGAAAAAAAAATGCTTTCAAAGGCAACACTTATGTCCCGGGGGAGTACAACAGTAATAAAAAAAGCTTGAGCATTGATGTTGAAGGCGGTTACCAGCCTCGCATACGGGCGAACCTTGCGTCTTTAACTTCCAAAATCAACGATTTCAAACGGTATGCCATAATCAGCAGCGTTCCAAAAGCTGGTTTTAAATTAAATTCGGGGGGGTTTGCTAACAATGGAAAGGATAAAGATGATTGGATACGGTGGTCAGGTTGGTGGTATAGGAAAATACTTCCAGCTCCCGGGGTCCCATACACCCCACTCCCAAACACAGGCAGAGCGCATGGGGTTTTACCCCTAATCAAAAACATCGGGGGTTTTACCGGTATGGCCGAAGCAAAAGCTGCGCTCATAATGCTGGTTTTATATTGAAGATCGGGTGGGGGCCCCATTGGGAAAAAAAAAGATGCATTTCAAAGGCATACACTGATGTCCCGGATAGTACAAAGTAATAAATAAAAACTGGGATTCATGTTGCAAGGTCACCAGCCTTTAAATGAGCGAACCTCGCTTTCTTCCAAGATCGACCTTTTAAAATGGTATGGCGATAATGAACAGTAGCGTTCCCTAAAACTGGTTATAAAATTGAAGTTGGTGGGGCCAACAATGACAGGGTAAAAAATTCAGTTCCCGCCCAATGATGGTTGGGGCGTACTTACAGTGGAAAAAAAAACAGCATCCGGGCATCCCCCGGGAGCCTCCCATCCAAAAATGGGGAGAGCGCATGCTTTAACCTCGACAAAACCCTCGGGGGCTTTTTTCCAGGCTGGGAAAAATGCCATAATGTGGTTATATATTGGATCGGGGGGGGCCCATTGAAAAAAAAAAAGATGCTTTTAAAAGGATACACTTTTTGTCCAGGGTAGAAAAAAAAATAAAAAACTTAGAGCACGATGTTGCAAAGGGGGTCTACCAGCCCCCCATACGGGCAACCGCGTCTTTTCCCAAGATCAGAGACAAACTGGAGGGAAATCACAGCAGCCCATAATGCTGGTTATAAATTGAAGTTTGGGGGGTCGCTAAAAAGGAAAAAAAAGATGCGTTCCCAGGCATACGTGATGGTCAGGGTTTAGTAGTCGTAGGGAAAAAAATTCCGCATCCGGGATCCCATACACCCATCCAAGCACACAGAGCGCAGGACCCAGATCAAACCAATCGGGCTTTTTCACTGGTATTTCGAAGCAAAATCGGCGCCCCCATAATTT
>NW_024381516.1:0-25410 GCF_016835505.1 Polypterus senegalus
ATCTCTGGGACTGAGGTCACCAAGGTGGTCAAAAAACTCCTTGGTGACAGGGCCCCGGGGGTGGATGAGATATGCTCGGAGTTCCTCAAGGCTCTGGATGTTGTAGGACTGTCTTGGTTGACATGCCTCTGCAACATCGCATGGACATCGGGGACAGTGCCTCTGGATTGGCAGACTGGGGTGGTGGTCCATCTCTTTAAGAAGGGGGACCGGAGGGTGTGTTCCAACTACAGAGGGATCACACTCCTCAGCCTCCCTGGAAAAGTCTATTTGGGGGTCTTGGAGAGGAGGGTCCATTGGATTGTCGAACCTCAGATTCAGGAGGAACAGTGTGGTTTTCGTCCTGGTTGTGGAACAGTGGACCAGCTCTACACCCTTAACAGGGTCCTGCAGGGTGCATGGGAGTTGTCCAACCAGTCTAAATGTGTTTTGTGGACTTGGAAAAGGCGTTTGAACGTGTCCCTTGGGAAATCCTGTGGGGAGTGCTCCGGGAGTATGGGGTACCGGACCCCCTGATAAAGGCTGTTCGGTCTCTGTACAACCGGTGTCAGAGCTGGTCGCAGTAAGTTGAACCCGTTTCCAGTGAGGGTTGGACTCCGCCAGGGCTGCCCTTTGTCAGCAATTCTGTTCATAACTTTTATGGACAGAATTTCTAGGCGTAGCCAGGGTGTTGAGGGGGTCCGGTTTGGTGTGCTCAGGATTGGGTCACTGCTTTTTGCAGATGATGTTGTCCTGTTTGCTTCTTCAGGCCGTGATCTTCAGCTCTCTCTGAATTGGTTCGCAGCTGAGTGTGAAGCGGCTGGGATGGGAATCAGCACCTCCAAATCCGAGACCATGGTCCTCAGCCGGAAAAGGGTGGAGTGCCCTCTCAGGGTTGGGAGCGAGATCCTGTCCCAAGTGGAGGAGTTCAAGTATTTTGGGGTCTTGTTCACGAGTGAAGGAAGAATGGAGCGTGAGATTGACAGGCGGATCGGTGCAGCGTCCACAGTGATGCGGGATCTTCATCGGTCTGTCGTGGTGAAAACGGAGCTATGCTGCAAGGCAAAGCTCTCAATTTACCAGTCGATCTCCGCTCCTACCCTCACCTATGGTCATGAGATGTGGGTAGTGACCGAAAGAACGAGATCGCGAATACAAGCGGCTGAAATGAGTTTACTCTGCAGGGTGTCTGGGCTTTCCCTTAAAGATAGGGTGAGAAGCTCAGTCATCCGGGAGGGACTCAGAGTAGAGGAGTCAGATGAGGTGGCTCGGGCATCTGATCAGGATGCCTTTTGGACGCCTCCCTGGTGAGGTGTTCCGGGCATTTCCAACCAGGAAGAGGCCCCGGGGAAGATCCAGGATATGCTGGAGGGTCTGTGTCTCCCGGCTGACCTGGGAACACCTTGGGATTCACCTGGAAGAGCTAGAAGAAGTGGCCGGGGAGAAGGAAGTCTGGGTCTCTCTGCTCAAGCTGCTGCCCCCACGACCTGATCTCAGATAAGCGGAAGAGGATGGATGGATGGATGGATGGATGGATGAAACATAGTCAGGTAATCATCTACGGTTACATTTGCTTATACCAAGTTTCCCATATGACTAACCAATCAATCTCCAGTGAAAAATATCACAATCAAAAGAAGTTTAACAAAACTACATACAACTTGACACACCTGCTGCTTGATTAGTGGGAAAGTTAAAACAAATTTCCTAATCTGGTTTTAAATGCAGCTGCCCCTCATGATAATAGGGCTTCTTAGCACAACACAACCACAATGCACTCTAAGCAGCAACAATATAACTTTATAATTTTTGTACAGTTGACCAATTATCTTGCAAATTAGAGCAAACTTCACACAAAGTACAACTACAGCCATCTATATGGAAGTACTTCACTTCATTACTTTGTTCATATTTGCCATGCAGGTGGTGGGTGTAACAGAGCAAGATAGAGAGGACAGAAAGACATGGAAAAAGATGACCCGCCGTGGCAAACCCTAACGGGAGTAGCCAAAAGAAGAAGAAGAAGAAGAAGATCACAATAACTCTAAGCATGCTGCATTGTATTCAGCCATCGCGGGAGGTATACTTTTATTAATGATGACAAGGAAAATATTTGAAGGGCATCTAAAACCACATACAAAGGAAACTTATTTTTTTCCTTCAAACTAGTTGCTCTACAGACGTTTTACTGATGAGGATTATAAAATTCAGATTAGTAATATTTAAAATGATTTACTCTAAGGCTGACATTTTCCAAAAAACTTGGGTATAGCCCTCATTTTAAAAATATTTCAGATTGCTGAAAAATAAAATACATAATTCTATTTGTCTAATTAGAATTGTTTACCTTTAACGAATAGTTGCAAGGAAGAAAACACCAAGTCAGAAAATTCTCCAATACATCGATAATCTCGATCGATAATCGTAACCTTAGATCCTCAAATGAGTGTCTCCTTAGAATTCCAAGAACAAAACTTAAAAGAAGTGGTGAGGCGGGCAGGCGGCCTTCTGCTGTTAGGCACCTAAAATCTGGAATAGCCTGCCAATAGGAATTCACCAGGCTGATACGGTGGAGCTCTTTAAAAAACTGCTGAAAACACATGACTTTAACATGGCCTTCTCCTAACTTCACTTTAACTTAATCCTGATACTCTGTATGTTCAATTCATCATAATAACTATTCATAGTGGCCCTAAAATCCGTACTGACCACAACTCTCTCTTCTTTCTTTTTCCGGTTTCTTTGTGGTGGCGGCCTGTGCCACCACCACCTGCTCAAAGCATCCTGATGCTCCAACATTGATGGACTGAAAGCCAGAAGTCTACGTGACCATCATCATCAAGTCTTTCCATGAGAATCCTAAATCCAAAGAGGACTGTTTCATTTATGTTAGGTAGATTGCCCAGAGGGGACTGGTCAGGCGGTCTCATGGTCTGGAATCCCTGCAGATTTTATTTTTTCTCCAGCCGTCTGGAGTTTTTTTTGTTTTTTGTTTTTTCTGTCCACCCTGGCCATCGGACCTTACTTATTCTATGTTAATTAATGATGACTTATTTTTATTTTTTATTGCGTCTTCTATTTTTCTATTCTTCCTTTTGTAAAGCACTTTGAGCTACATGTTCTCTTGTATGAAAATGTGCTATAGAAATAAATGTTGTTGTTGTTGTTATCTCGGCAAATGTGCCTCTAAGCCAATTAGCGAATAGCTGCTGTCAACGGCAAATGACGAAATATTTGAGAAAATAATTCAAAGTTCTACAAAAAGACGAGTTGCAGAATTACTGCCAGAAAATACTTTGAAAATAAAACTGAAAGGAAAATAAAACACTCAAAGTACGAACACCTTTTACGAAACACTACCTCCAATAAAAGCATCTTTAAATAAAAATAAAAAGTAACTTAGTACGGCTGAATATCAATGCTCAATCCTTATATTTGTGATTACAAAATAACAAAAATATATTTATGTACTTAAAATAAAAAGGAACTTTAAACAGCAGACAGCAACAGGTACCAACACTTACCAAACTCTACGCCCACGTGGGAAAAAAACGGCGCTCTGTTGACGGTGACAATGCGACGCACTTTTCTGCACATGCGTGTTTGGGCGTCCGATGCCTTAGTTTAAAACAAAGAAGTTCATTGGTGTTGTTTGAACATAAATGAAACACGTTTATATGATATCTGAGACATTTAGGTTATTTTAAACAGAAAATAATACGTAGAGATGGAAAACATACACGTTTTGAGCAGAGTTAACTTACAATAGTTTCATTATAGCTACAAATGCCAGGAATCATTTTTTGAGTGTTGATTTAACACTGTAACATTTGCTGAGCTGGAGTTGAGCCACCATTGCTGTACGTATCACAACTGTCCATTCTCGTTGTTGTCAGGACATCTGCTGATTTCTTAGTCACTTTCTTAGATATGGGAAATCCCAGACAGAGGAGCTGAGTCGGGAGGAAGGATGGCAACGCGTCTGGGAGAGTGGAGGATTATTGTTATTGTAGAGAGTGATTACTGTATGAGTATTGAGGAGTGTAGAGTGCTTTGTGCACATTGTGGTCTGAATAAAAAATATTATTGGACTTTTATCTGGTGTCTGATCTGAGGGTTCAAGGGGACGACAGCGCCCCCTAGCTGTCACTATATATATATTGTGATATTGGGCCGGCTTATCATCCCGGCCAATACCCCCAGGCCACCAGATGGAGCCCTCCCTGCAGTATGAAGGTGCCCCGAAGACCAGCAGGGAATCATGGTCGCTGTAGTTTTTATCCTCAGCCTTAGCTGGATACCTCAGGGGCCGCAAGAGGACCGAAGACTAATTTGTGCCCTATGACCCGGAAGTTCGTCATAGGAAGAGCGATGGGCTTCCGGGTTGAAGAAAAGAACTTTTACCTGACCCAGAAGTGATTGAGAATCACATGGACTGAGAATTAGGAACACTTCCGGGTCAGGGGATATAAAAGGACAGTGGGAGCTCCCAGACGGCGAGCTGAGCTGGGTGGAAGGGTGGCAACGCGTCTGGGAGCTGGAGGATTGTATTTGTGATTATTGTGATTAGAATGTGAGTATTGTGGAGGAGAGGGTGCTTGGTGCACTGTGGAGATTTAATAAAGTCAATATTTGGACTTTTACGTGGTGTCTGGAGTCATGGACAGGGGTTCAAGGGAGCGGGAGCGCTCCCTATCTGTCACAATATATATATATATATATATAAACGTTATTATTTTGTAAACTGATTGCTTTAATGTTTCCTCTTATTGCCAGGCCACAGGTCTTGGCGGTGTACTTGCTGGTCCAGACGATTGGGTTGGCCACTACAATACTATTATCTGCCATTTTGTTTTGTAATTGTGCTGTTGATAAGACGTATTGATGGCTTGCTGAGTCCATGACCCTGGTCAGTTCCGCTGCCTCACATATCCAGTGCCCTCCATCGGTTGCCCAGGTGCAGTTTGTGTTTTCTTTCTGTTATTTCTTGGTTTTCCTCCTGGTGTTCTGAGGAGTTTGTTAATTGGCAGTGAGTCTAAATTGTTCCATTATGATGTGATTATGAGTCTGTGTGACATTTCAATTCTGTTTCTGTGGCCATGTATTTGGCTGGCACGCAATCCATGGTGGCTTCTTGCCAAGATGAATTTTTCAGTGGAAGAACTTTTCACTTCATCTTGAACAAACTGACTAATTCAGTACAGACTCACGTCAAAGAGTTGAGTGCCATTGAACTGATCCAGACCACTGGAGCGTATCATCAGTTCAGAAAAAATAGGCAGTCCAGGTAAGATGCTGAGGAACTGAACGGATCTGTCAGTCGAGGAACAACAAGTGAGCTGAGGACAGCCACCCTGACAGAGAGACCACCAGAGTGGGTTACACCTTTGTGATTGTCTGCTTTTGCTGATTCCTCATAGAATTCCTGCATCTTAGTTAAACATGGAATTCCCCATCTAACCCCAAGCTGACTGCTCACTAGCACTCCTGGTATTTACATTTATTTCTGAAACGTCTCCTTAATTGACTCCACGTTTACATGTAATGAATGTTAAGCTTACAATAATGCCCCTCTGGTTCTGCACCAAAATTTCAGTGATGTGTCATCTGTTGGAATGAAAAATTCAATTAATTTTATTAGTGCAAGTGTTTGTGAAGTGGATCGATGGCATGGTGGTCCTGTGGCCTCAGGTGGTGAAGCAGCAGCCGCTCCATGGTCTTCATCACATGTGACGTCAGAGCGACAGGCCGGAAGTCATTCAGCTCACTAGGACGTGATACCTTTGGGACTGGGGTGATACAAGATGTTTTCCAAAGCCTCAGGACTCTCCCCTGTTCCAGGCTCAGGTTGAAGATGCGCTGTAGAGGACTTCCGAGCTCCAACACACAGGCCTTCAGCAGTTGTGACGATACTCGATCTGGACCCACTGTTTTGCTGGCATGAAGTCTCCTCAGCTCTCTGCTCACCTGGGCTGCTGTAATTGTGGGTGGGGATGTCTCACCTATGCTGGTATCAGCAGAAGTATGGGTGTAGGGTGCAGTACTCCAAGGAGAGAGTGGGTTAGGGTGGTCAAACCTGTTAAAGAAGTTGATCATCAGGTTTGCTCTCTCCACGTCTCTCTCAATGATGGCACCCCGCTTCGAGCTGCAGCCAGTGATGATCTTCATCCCATCCCACACTTCCTTCATGCTGTTATTCTGCAACTTCTGCTCCAGCTTTCTCCTGTACCGCTCCTTGGCCGCCCTGAACTGGACTCTGACTTCCTTCTGTACGCTCTTGAGCTCATGCTGATCACGTCCTTTAAAAGCCCTTTTCTTCTGGTTCAAAAGGCCCTTGATGTCACTTGTAATCCATGTTAGCATAGCAGCGTACTGTTCTTACTGGAACTACAATGTCCATACAGAAGTTGATGTAATCAGTTTATAGCGAACAATAACTCCAGTAAACTCGTTTCTTGCTCAGAGTGAGGCTTGTGCTGATAAATCATTTATTCTCGATTGTAAAACTAGAAAACACAATACAAAGGGTGCTTTCAGAACAATGTTCACACCAAACAATCATTCAATAAAGAAATGCTTTAAAAAATGAATTAACTGTAGCAGATTAACATCTTTACAAACATTTACAAATTAATTACTGAATAGAGAGACTTACAGGCGCATCTTTGCCAAGGCTTAACGTGAAAGAACTGGTGTCACGAACAACGTTCAGAGCTTCACTAAACTGCTTTTATAAGAAAGGTGAACTGAACAACATGACAACGTCAATACTTAAATGATCGCTAGGTGGCAAACCTTAAAATAAAGTGCGAACAGAATAGTCTTATTGGAGGTCAGTGCCTCCCTGCTTGAGGATGACTACACCTCCACTGAAGTACAATACAATACAATACAACACAATTTATTTGTGTATAGCCCAAAATCACACAAAGAGTGTCACAATGGACTTTAACAGGCCCTCCCTGTGACAGCCACCCCAGCCTTGACTCTCTAAGAAGACAAGGAAAAACTCCCAAGAAAAACCTAGTAGGGAAAAAATGGAAGAAACCTTGGGAAAGACAGTTCAATGAGAGACCCCTTTGCAGGTAGGTTGGGTGTGCAGTGGGTGTCAAAAAGAAAAAGGGGGTCAATACAATACAATACACTGAACAGGACACAAGTAATCCTCAATACAGAATGATAGCAGAACAAAAATATTTCAAGTACAGATCAGACATTTAACAGTAGCATTCCACACATGATATCAGCTTACATAATATGAAATCAAGTTTTACAAGGGAGTTAAAGGGAGACCTAAATCACGCCAGGGGTATAAAACTGGACCCCACCCAACAAGCTGCCACCCCTTATACATTTGATTGGTCATTCCACAGCTGAGTCAGCTCTGCGCCAGCCAATCCAATGAAAGGACCCCTCTACCCCACGATTCCTGCAATCCTCCAGAGTCAGGGATGACTTTACCTTAGGCAGGCAAAACAACTTGTCACCAAGTGGCACATTTGAGTACCGAGAAGAGAAACAGAATGGGTGAGGGTCAGTACCAAATTCTAACTATCACGTTACTTTTACACGTTTTAGTGCTAATGACCAACAACAGAGATGCAGTCTGTGCAGTTAATCAGCAGCTCTAGTCAGGGTGTGCTAAACTGAAGTTGTGAGTCTCCAGCCGGGGTTTGAAAGCTGAGACTGAAGAGGCATCTCTTATACTAGCAGGCAGACCATTCTACAGTTTAGGGGTCCTGTAACTAAAAGCTCGACCTCCCACTGTTATTTCAATTATCCTTGAAATCAATCAGAAGTAGTCCAGCATTCCTGAGATCTTAATGTGCGCTCTGGTTTGTAAGTCATGATAGATTCAGACAAGTAAGCTGGACCTTGGCAAATTAATGCTTTATATGTTAAAAGGAGGATTTTGAAATCTGCACTAAACTTAACCAAGAGCCAGTGATGAGACAGAGGACACCCAAGGCTGTGGTTTGGACTGTCCATCTTGATGCTCCCTTCAAATCCTTAAGACAACTTCATGTACCTCCATTGAGGGTCTCACATCCATAAAGTGTGTCATTCTCCAGAGACGCAGGTGAAAAAGGACAGCGAGCTGCGAAATCCCTGAGCTTTGATGGCATGGGGAGGGTGGAAATTGTGACATTTCTCCTAGATCAGCGCACACAAGGAGCGAATTGGACAGGAAGACAGAATCAGAGAGAACTGCTGATGTACATCATTAGAACATTAGAACAATCTAGACGTGAACAGGCCATTCAGGCCAACAATGCTCGCTAGTCCTATCCACTTTTTACTTTCAAGAAAACCATCAAGTCGAGTTTTGAAAGTCCCTTAAGTCTTACTGTCTACCACACTACTTGGTAGTTTGATCCAAGTGTCTATCGTTCTTTATGTAAAGTAAAACTTGCTAATGTTTGTGTGAAATTTACCCTTCACTAGTTTCCAACTGTGCCTCTGTGTCCTTGATGAACTCATTTTAAAAAAAACAGTCTTGATCCAGTCAGTCAGTCATCTTCCATCCATTATCCAACCTGCTGTATCCTAACTACAGGATCACGGAGGTCTGCTGGAGCCAATCCCAGGGCAGGAACAAACCCCAGGGCATGGCGCCAGCCCACCGCAGGTCACACACACGCACACACACCCATCAGGGACAATTTAGGACAGCCAATGCACCTAACCTGCATGTCTCCGGACTCTAGGAGGAAACCGGAGCACCCGGAGGAAGCCCACACAGACACAGGGAGAACGTGCAAACTCCATGCAGGGAGGACTGGGAAGCGAACCCGGGTCGCCTAACTGGGGGCAGCAGCACTGCCACTCCGCCTCTGTGCCGCCCCAGCCTCGATGCACTGGACTAATTCTCTTCATAATTTTAAACACTTCACTCATGTCACCTCTTAATCTTCTTTTGCTTAAACTGTAAAGGCTCAGCTCTTTTAATCTTCATTTATAACTCATCCCTGTAGTCCTGAATCAGCCTAGTCGCTCTTCTATGGACCTTCTCTAGTGCTGTTATGTCCTTATGGAGACCAAAACTGCACACAGGACTCCAGATGAGGCCTCACCAGTGTGTCATAAAGCTTGAGCATAACCTCCTGTGACTTGTACTGCACACATCAAGGCGCTATATAACCTGACAGTCTGTGAGCCTTCTTAATGGCTTCCGAATACTGTTGGGAAGTCGACAGCTTAGAGTCCACTATGACTCCTAAATCCTTCTCATAAGGTGTACTCTCGATTTTGCGACCGCCCATTGTGTATTCAAACCTAATATTTTTACTTCTTATGTGTAATTCTTTACATTTACTGACATTAAATTTCATCTGCCACAAATCTGCCCAATCCTGTCTGCTATCCAAGTCCTTCTGTAATGATATAATGGATTCCAAATTATCTGCTAATCCACCTATCTTGGTATCATCATACAAAGACAACCAGCTTGTTCCTTAGATTCCTATCTAAATCATGTATAGATATTTAAAATAGCAGCGGCCATAGCACTGCCCCCTGCTGGACACCACTTTTAATATTGGTCAATTCTGATGAGGATCCCCACACCATCACCCTCTTCTTCCTGTGTCTGAGCCAATTCTGCACCCACCTAAAAACATCACCCTGAACTGACACTTCTCTAAATTTGATGCCCACCCTCTCATGTGGCACCTTATCAAATACTTTTTGACAGTCCAGATAAATAATATCATGAGCTCCACTCTGATTGTACCCTTTTGCTGCCTCCTCATAAAATTCCAGCCTGTTAGTAAAACTTGACCTCCCTCTTCTGATCCAGTGCTGACTCTTCCTAATAACTCTTATCCTTGCCATGTGTTGCTCAATCTTATCCTTAATAATTCCTTCCATTAATTTTCCTGTGATGCACGTTAAGCTTACTGGCCTATAGTTGCTCTGATCTGCCCAGTCACCCTTTTTATATAATGGGATGATATTTGACATTTTCCAGACCTTCAGAGTCTCTCCAGTGCACAGTGACTTTCTAAAAATATGTGTCAAGGGTTTATATCTGCACTCACTAGCCTCCTTAAGAACTCGAGGGTGAATATTATCTGGTCCTGGTGATTTGTTTCATTTCAGCCTATTTAATCTGAGATGCTCTTCTCCTTCTAATTTTCAAATCCCTCAGTACCTCCTTAGTAGTCCCTGTTACCACTCTGAGGTTATCCACTTGCCTACTTGTGAAGACCTCAGATAAATGCAAGTTTAGGACGTCCGCTATTTCATTGTCTGTATCTTTTAAGTCTTTATTATTTCTGATGCACTTCACCTCCTCCTTGACTGTTGTTTTACTACTAAAATACTGAAAGAATCTCGTCTTTCGCCTTATCTGCTATATTCCTCTCCAACTGTCTTTTAGCCTCCCTGATATCCTTCTTAATGGTTGCCCTCATGTTCTCATATGCTTTTACAATTCATTTGCAGTCATTAGTCAATTGTACCTCAAAGATTTATTAGCACCTTATATTCGAAGTCAAAGTAGGAGAAGTTGGGCTCTCACAACCACACTGACAGTAGGCATTGCTTTGAGGTTTTTTGCAAGCGGCAAGTTTTTTAATATACTGTAGGCGATGCAGAAAATGTATCTAAAAGTGCAGTTTGCCAGGCAATTCGTAAAGTCTGTTTGGCTCTGAAATATTTCCTTCGGGTTTTCATAGTGTTTCCCGGACACCTGCGTGTGCAGACAAAAGAGGCGTTTCGTGCCGTTGCAGGCAGGTAATACACAGGCAAAAACACCCAGAGTTCCATGAAGAATCTCACAATCAGCCTGACATTCTCATTACCCAGGATTTCCAAATGTGATTGGGACACACGGGACTGATCAGAGTGGAGTTTGATCAAACATTTGGAAAATGTACCTCTCCTCCTGAAGAATAATCAGACACAGTGTCTTCATCAAATATTTCACCTTCGCCAATATCTCATTGTAGAGAAAAGCCAAGCAAAATGACACCTTTTATTGGCAAACTAAAAATATTACAATATGCAAGCTTTCGAGGCAACTCAGGCCCCTTCTTCAGGCAAGATGTAATCAATATCTCGTTGGTCAGACACAGGTTCTAGGGCATTCCCTGCAACTGACCCAACAAAAAAGAGGGCTTTATGGAACATACCTATGGCACACATTGAGGACAAATCTATGCAATGACCATCCTTTACCTGAAATGAAGTGACCACTGCATCCTGCCATTGGTTCTGAGGAGGAGCTTCCCTCTGGAATGCCCTTAGAATCAGGGCGATGGGCATTTTGCTGGAGAGCCAACTCTTCTGTAGGGGTTAGGTCTGGACCACTTGGACCTCCACCTGTTTTTTGCTTGTCTGCCTTCTTATTAGCTTTAAAAAGCTTTCAGTCCACCCAGAAGGCAACACAACATGTGAGACACTCTGGAGCAAACATGTGCTTCAATCCCCCTAAAGATTGAGTCCCCAACTGTCACTACCTCTCTCTTTCTGGGAACTGGTTTTGAGGTGGCCCGTTGGGGCTCCTCATCCCTACCTACCACCTCAGAATGGAGAGAGAAAGAGAAGAAAAAGAGGTGAGTGGGGCTTAGCGTTTAAATGAAATAAGCTAAATAACAAGGGTTAAGGGATTTGTAAATGTGATGTATCAGAGGAATCTATTCATCCATCTTATAAACCTCATTTTTCAAGGATAGAGAGTAGTGAGCTGAAGCCTGTCCTGGTGAAACCTTGTGCATGGCATGAAGCAGTCCAGGACGGGATATTTATTACACATAGACAGTTGTGTGAGCTCATTAAACCGAGTGGAGTTTCTTTATGCTTTGATCAGTTTTCTCTTTGAGTATCTGGTGCACTGGTGGGCAAACTACAGCCTGCAGACCAGAACTGGCCCCTGGCAGGGGTGTGAGCGGCACATGGGCTACTCGTAGAAATATCAAACATCCCAGGCCTCGTAAGATGATGGACCAGTCACCATGCAGTGTCATCAGAAACGTAATTCAGTACCCTTAGCTTTCAGCATATGGAGACGGTCTGTAGTGCGGTGACATGGGGGGCAAGTGGCAAGTGATTATGTCATATCATCTACTGTTAAACCGTACTTCTAAAATTTTTTTTATTATGCTGTATTAAGGAATTGTTCTGTTCTGTGTATTGTATTGTATTGACCCCCTACTTTTGACACCCACTGCACGTCCAACCTACCTGGAAAGGGGTCTCTCTTTGAACTGCCTTTCCCGAGGTTTCTTCCATTTTTCCCTACAAGGTTTTTATTGGGAGTTTTTCCTTGTCTTCTCAGAGAGTCAAGGCTGGGGGGCTGTCAAAAGGCAGGGCCTGTTAAAGCCCATTGCAGCACTTCCTGTGTGATTTTGGGCTATACAAAAATAAACTGTATTGTATAAGTGTGTTTAGCTGCACGTTTGTCTTCGTGCATTTCTAAAATGTCTGAGTTTGCATGTGGCTTACCTCTGGACTCGAGACACGTTATGGTCACATGTCTACCAAACTATACTGCCCTCCAGAACCAAATCTAAGATTCTTACAATCAATTCAGTTGAAAAATATCAGTGTGTAGTATTACCGTAAAGATGTTCTCATTTTGATTAAAACGGAGTAATCTTGCACGTAATTAGTGACTAGAGATCATGTAATTTAGTGGAGCAGTAAGGACATTTTGAAAGTCAACTCCCCCTAATGTATGACTGTGAGATGATTCCATTGAAATTCATGGTTTATTTATGTTGTTGCTTTTTTTGGCTCTCACTTGATTTGGATTTTGCTGCATGACTCAATTCTTGAGACGTCCTGAAGGCAGACAGAGAGGCATTGCTTGGTCTGGCACACAAGTCTTTTGTTTAAGCTGCTGAGGCCAGGCCTTCTTTGAATGGCTCTAAACTTCAGCTCAGTGTCCCTGGGACTCTTTACGGCACACAGTTGTTGTTCTCATCTGATCAGGCTGATCAATCACAGACACATGACACCCAGTAATGCCTCAGTATGACATCTTAATTACTTACTGAGTGAACAAAGAACCACAATTCACCCCCAGCCACCTTGATAGACAAAACATTGCACCAGTTTGGAGGAAAAAGGTTGGACTTGTGTGCTCCCCAGAAACCCACAACAGAAAATATCCAGTCACCTTGCTGTAATGACTCTTTGCAGGTCAGAGACCTCTAATTGGTGCCCACTCCCCACCTGAATGAACTTCTAGCACATGGGAGGATGCTTTTTGCCTCTGGTGTGGCCATAGCAAAGGCTGGAGTGACCTCTTCGATGTCCACGTGTGGCTCCTTCAGTTCTTCGGCCAACTCGCAGCTTCAACCGGTGAGCAATCTGATGTGGATGGTTGCCATTGTAATCCGTTGATGTTGCTATTGCTGGTAGCCCTCGAAATTAGTCCGTGTTGCTCAGGCAACGGCGACATGTGTCACCTATGGAGGGATCGCCCTGGCAGTATTGTAAAAGTGACAATCATCCACTCCTATAAGCTGTGACAAAATAATTCCAGCCGGTGTGTCACAGCACCTGACACCGTACCACCACACTTAGCCACGGTCCTAGGGTTCTTGTTACCAGCCAGCACCACGAGGAGGTGGTGGTGGGATTTTGCTGGCCTCTGCTTTAAATTTTGATTTTTTGTGGTCCTGTTTTGTCCCCTGCTCTTGTTAGGAGGTCCTGTCTCTGGTTTATGATTTTTTAATTTTATTAATTTTGGGTTTTCCTTTTCTGTGCCTGCCGCTATTGCTGTTTGCACTTTTTACTCCTTTCTTAAATTAATTTTTAACTATTCAGTAAGCTTTGTTTGGTTTGATTGGCTCAGAGGATTTTTTGTGGTTTTTGATATTTACACGTACTCACTTTGGAGACGCTTTTATCCAAAAGTCGTCACGCATAATTGAGTCAACATCAGTCTGGGGATTCCAATGGTAAAAAGTGTGACAGTGCAAGGTTATAAAAATTGATCAGCACAACTGAAGAGCTCAGCAGCTGAGTTGGTCCACCAGCTAGGAGCTTCAAATGATAAGAGTCTGGACTGAGATTTCATGCCATGAAGAGGTGACGTCACCAGACCTGAGTGTGTGAGGAGGAGCAGAGGACCTCATGAGTGATTCCACATGTATACAGTTGGTGCTGAAACGTCAAGGGCTGGGAGTTCACTTGATCTTCCAGTTGAATGACCTGAGAAGAGGAGTGACCCTCTTTTATCATCTGTCGGTTAAGTTTCATTTCAGTACACACGGTATCCCTGTGTGTGACAAATGAAACTCCTGAATCTTGATCCTACTGCAAGTAAATAGTTACAGTAGTCCAAGTGTGGCTGGACCAATAGATGGAACCAAAGTGGAATGAATATGCATGAATGAGACACAAATGCAATGTGGTCAGTGAAGGCCAGCTGCTCATCGACCACCACCCCAAAGTAACATACTGATTTGGCGGGTGTTGATCATAATAGAATTGGGGTGTTGACTGGACAGAATGGATGATATAACAAGGAACTCTGCCTTTGCCAGGTTGAGACAGCAGTGAGACATGCTGAGAATCTAG
The DNA here is from genome assembly GCF_016835505.1 of Polypterus senegalus. Lineage (NCBI taxonomy): Eukaryota > Metazoa > Chordata > Cladistia > Polypteriformes > Polypteridae > Polypterus > Polypterus senegalus. Next base: position 14,512 of record NW_024381516.1, read on the forward strand.
ATGACACTGTGTGGTCATCTGGAGGGAACAAAACGTACAGCTGTGTGTACCTTGGTGTGCTGCTGATATGAGAATCCACGGGAGTGGATAATAAGGCCTCATGTGGTGGTGTACAGAGAGAACAGGAGAGGACCGTGCTCAACTCTTTAGCCGCTTTTCCACTGCATAGTACGGCACGACACGGTTCAGTTCAGCTCACTTTTGCGGGGCTTTCCACTGGGAACAGTACCTGGTACCTGGTCCTTTTTTTAGTACCACCTCAGCCGAGGTTCCAAGCGTGCCGAACCGTTACCAAAATGTGACGTGTAAACTCTGCTGGTCACTGATTGGGCGGAGAAAATCGTCATTACTGCGTCACTGGCTATTCTTTTCTTTAAAGGTACAGACACGCGGAAGTTTCGAAAGTTCTCCAGCCACTGAGTGTTTGTAAAACCACTCTGAAGCACGGTTAAATGTCCAAACAGATGGTCTGTTGCGGCGACTTTTTTGCAAAATGTGGAAGATCTGTAATATACAGAATCAGCATTTTAATGTTACACTAGCAGTTAAGTTCATTTTATGCTTTGCAACAGTGATAAAAGTTAGCTAGTGATGTGCTTTTTTTAGATGCTTAACCTTGCGCGTCGTTGAGCTAAAGTGTTGTCGTTGTCTGCATGTTGTTGTAGAAGTTCCACGGTGTCACTGCAGTAGAGGCGGCGCAACTATAACGACACGTGAATAATCCTGCCCACTCTAAAGCGGTACTAAACTGCAGTCGAAACGCAAACCGAGCCGAACTGAGCCGAACCAAGGTGAGCTGTACTGAACCGTGTTGTGCCGTACTATGCAGTGGAAAAGCGGCTTTTGAGGCCTCCCCATGTCTGCCAGATGCATCAATGGTATGGTAGGATATACCTGAGATGTACGACTCAAACCATCTGACAGCAGTCTGAGTGATGCTGAGGTTAGACAGGGTTGTGAGGAGGATCTGATGGTTAACTGTGCTCACTCCTACTTGATGCTTGAAGTGAACATTTATTCTGTGCAGATCTGGGAACTGCAGATGTTCTGTCTGCTTAATTAAAATGGATATACTGGATTGGTGTCAATTACTTCTATATATTGTGACCAGTTGGTAGTGCTAGCGAGCCCCCAAATCCCAGACGCAGATGAGCCAACACAACTTTGGGTTCAAATACACCAATATTTAATTCCAACAGCTCTTCCAATGAATACAATAGAAACTGGCAAAGAGTGAATACAGCCAATAGCCATATTCAAATACTCATAGACAATGTTCCCTTCTCTCCTCTCCTCATACTGATTATCGCCTGCTACCTCCCAACTCTGACTCCCCGAGCTATTGCAGTGAGCTCCCTTTAAGGTGGACCCCGGGAACACTCATGGTAATGTGATATGGCCAGTTGGAAACACTTCTGGGTCATAAGGCCATGGATGTCCTCAACCGGAAGCACCCTCTATTGTCACCTAAGCGATCCCAACAAGGCTGCACTTCTGCACTCCAACTCCCATGCAGCCCCACCAGTGTTAAGAACGGGACTCTATATGAGACCCCCTGCCACCTAGTATAGTGGGGGATGAACTGTACCTGCCATCCTCTCTTGCTGGTTCCTGTAGGCTTCTGGCATTTCAATCAGGACAGGAATCATAAGGCCAACTAGCCGAGTACTGCTCACATTTAGTCCATCCTTCTGTTATGTCATCCTAGCCAGGTAAGGAATTCACCTCTGTCCAGGGTGGGATGCAGGGTGGGATGTCCGCCCAATGCCCGCCCAGTGCCCGCCCATCCTGTGGGGCATGCTTCAGCTGGAGAAATGATCTGATGTTCACACCCAGTGGGCTTGTGACACTACGGTGATCACACTTGTATTTCCCGCGGTCATATGTATATGGTTATATGTTGGGACCTCTGAATTCTGGTAATAATCTCCATGTGCATTTTATAATATCGCCTACTGTTTTACACGGACTAATCCTCCAGTGGCATCAGTCTATGCTTTGACTGGATTCTTGCTGCGTTGCTATCTCTGCTTAGTTGTGCCACCTTCTCCCCTGTGCTGTGCTGCTTAAGTGTGTTGTCCCATTGTCAGATGAGTATTGGCTTTCTGCTATGCTGAAATACCATCCTGATGAACTCCTTTATATTAAACAGTCTGAGCAAGTGGTCACACTGAAATGTCCTAACAGACACTGGCATTGTGCAGTCCTGAAATGTTTACATTGGGGGTCAGGTCGCCAACCACTGCTAGGCTGCAAATGAAAATGTTCACCGCAGCATTTCTTGAGGAATACACCGTCCTATTCATGGCTTTGGAAATAAGAGTGTCAGTGTGCCACATTTGCAATATGCTAAAATAAACTCTGCTTATGGATCTGTGCACAATGAACACTCATTAGCTAATATTGCATTGTTCAACTTAAGATCACTTAATGACAAAGCACCGGAGCTTTCAGAGTTCATTTGCAAACTCCAAACTTGATATGCTATGCTTAACAGAAACTTTGCAAAAACCAAATGAATTTACATTTTTAACTGAGGCGACACCATCCGGATACGTTTAGTTCACAGAGGCTCGCAGCTCATGATAAGGCGGAGGAGTCGCAGTAATTGTTAGATCTCAGCTAAACATCCCAACTGTCTGGCCATTGTCCTTCAAGTGTCTGGCTCTTAGGCCTTGTTCACACGGGCGTTAAAATCGAGCGTTTTTTGCGTTCGTAGTGTCCGGGAGCGGATCAAGCGCCGAGTGTTTTCTACACGTAGGAGTCAATGAGAGTGTTCACACGGCTTTGGTGACGGCGCTTGTCCGGCGCGCGCTTATACGGCATCAAAAAAACGTTGCATGCAGCTTTTTCTTGGCGTTCAAAACCCAACGAACACAAGGAAACCGCTTCTAGTTCGTTTTCTGCGCGTTTATTTTACGCTTCGGAGGACCGGATATATATAAGTTTACATGTTGTATATGAAAAAATATTAATATTTTTATGTTTTCATGTACAACATATATATTTTCATATTGCTTATTTTATTTTATTGTCTCATGTAATTTGTAAACCATGAACCTATTAATTTATGTTCTAATATAATATTTGTTAACGATTATGTAGGGGGGGCAATCCATGGCCGGGGGGGCTGAGGGGCATTTCAGTGCATAACACCGGTGTAAGCGCACACTCGACTACTGTTTCCTTAACTCAAAGTGACAAGCAGTCTCTCTTTGGGGCTAACACCAAGTCGCATATTGGTTGATCGGCGTGCAATGTGGCATTGCACCAGCTGCAGCAGACAATCAAAAGTGGAAACCGACATCCGACAGTAATTAAAAACTTGCGCGGAAATTTTCGCATTTCTTCATAAAGCACAAAAACTTCCTTTAACCCAGTGTTTCTCAAATAGTGGGCGCCCCGTGGTCCGTCAAGGAGGTCGCGTTTGACCTCGGGAACATGCTTTTTTATTTTTCTTTTAAATTTTTTTTTGAATTTAGAATGCACTTTAAATCTTTTCTGTTACATTTAATAAAGCTATTCTTTGTTGTAAATTGGTCCATATTTCTTTCTTTTTTATTCTCTTATACGTTAATAAGGATACAGTGTTATGCAGAGGTGTACTTATAACAATTTTAAAGACAAATGATACTATTTATAGTCGTGCGGGGGGCGCGAGATGTTTTCTTCTTCCTAGGGGGGCATGACAGAAAATAATTGAGAAGCACTGCTTTAACCCGACGTTGTGCAGTCAGAGGATGAACCCAGTAGCGGCGGCGATTTTTTCTCCCTACGCCAGACATTACAGTATTTTTAAAACAAGAAGATTAATATCTAACATAGCAAAATGGTCCATATTGAAAGGAGGCACCTCAAATAAAACGACAAGGGCTTTCATATCCAGTTCCCGACACTGCCTCCACAGGTTAACACACAAACTACAATTTGGGCTGCAGGCTGGCGTTAGACAGAGACAAACGAACGCTGGTGTAGAAGTCAATCGATCGCCACCACAAAATGCAACATAAACGTCTAGGACGTTCAGAGCAAGTTCGTTTATCCAAAAACCTAACGCCCGTGTGAACAAGGCCTAAAACTGAGAGTGAAATCAGGTCCTGTCTTACTTGTTGTTCTCCAACTTCCAAGTTGTCTTTCTTATCTGATCTGATTGAACTATTAACCCACTGAAGTTCCCTTTCCCAGAGAGTCATTCTTCTTGGAGATTTCAACATCCTACATGTAGACTGAGAAGTAAATTCCGGTCCTTACTGGACTGTTTTGACTTTGGTTCAACATGTTGATTTTCATACCCACTCTGGTGGTCACATATTAGACCTGATCTAGACATCTGGCTTATCTGTCGACAACACTTATAGCGGTGATTTGGGCCCCTCTGACCATAAGGAAGTATTTTTCACTGTCTCATTCCCTCTCCCTCCTCTTACAGAAAATGTCAAATTTCTTTCAGTAATCTCTCTGTCCTTAAGTCCTTGCTGGATCCATTTCTGATCTTTTTCTGTCTTTCCCTCTCCCATCAACTCTAGATAGTCTTGTTGACTCCTATAACTCTGCCCTTTATTCAGCACTTGATAAAGCGGCTCCTTTAAAACGTAAGGAGGATTTCTTTCAAGCATGCGGCACCATGGTATAACTCATGGTATAATTACAGTCTATAAAAGAAGCTGGCTGACACTTCGAGAGAATGTCACGTAAGACTGGCCTCACTGTGCACGTCCAAGGTTTCTCTGACCATCAAAGGGCTCACAGAGATGCAACTAACTACAGTCAAGAACACACATTATGGCAGAATAATAGAAAGTGGCCATGATATCGCACAGGTTTTGTTCTTTGTTGTTAATAAACTACTTCAACCTGTGTCTGGCCCAATGATCTCTCTACTGAAGTCTGTGAAAAATTCCTCCATTTTTCTGTAATAAAATTCCAAATCTAAATAATTCAACTAACAAAAATCCATCATCCATCTTTATTTTTCCCTGTCTTCCCGCTCCATCCAGCTCTTTTTCTAACTTTTCACCAGTCACATCTGCATTTGTTAACGATCTGATTTGTAAGATGAGGCCGATTAATTGTGTATTGGACCCCCCTGGTTCCCCCACTTCTTAAATCCTGCCTTCATGTCGTAATCCCGACTGTTCCTACAATAATAAACGCATCCCTTCACACTGGCATTGTGCCAACCATTTTAAAAATCGCTTCAGTGACCCCAGTGCTAAAAAAAGTCTGCTGTTGATGCTGACAGTCTTAACAATTTTTAGCGTGTTTCTCACGTACCTATTCTCTCAAAAGTTCTTGAGCGAGTTGTAGCCTTCCAACTCACGATTAGTTAACTGCTAATAATTTGATGGAACCCTTCCAGTCTGGCTTCAGGGCACAACACACCTGTGAAACTGCCCTGCTTCAGGCAACCAATGATTTGCTTACAGCAGCAAATCTGGACAAACCAGCATATCAATTCTGTTAGACCGCAGTGTGGCATTTGACACTCGGGTCAGACGTGACCTTTTACTGTCCATAATGGAGAACATTCTGTGTATCTCTGGCACTGCCCTCCAGTGGTTTAAGTCGTATCTGACTGATGGGCCACAGCAGAACCATCTCAGCACCAGTCAGACAAGGAGCTCCTCATGGCCCAGTCCTCGGCCCTCTGCTCTTCTGCATAAATATGCTTCTCCTTGGCCATATCATTCGTAGCTTTGGACTGGGCTATCATTTTTATTCAGATGATACTCAGCTCTACTTCAATTTTAAAGGTGAAACTTCATCAGAGCTTTCTCAATTCATAACTTGCCTCAGTGAAATTAAAACTCTTTAAAATTAAACTGCAACAAAACTGAACTCCTGCAAGTTGGCAGTAAAGCGCAGCCTAAGAAAACAAGCTCCCTCTCAGTCGCTCGTGATGGTGATCTCATCAGACCAGTATCTTGGTGTCATTTTTGATTTTCTTATTCCACCCTCATAAACCACATTAAGAAACCTTCTTACATTCACCTTTGTCCCATGCATATATATTGTGTTCGCTCATTCTCCTCCATTTCTAACGTAGAGAAACTTCTTCCTGCTATTTTTACGTCCCGCATCGATTATTGTGACTCCCTACTGGCAGGTTTCACTTCTACTCTTCTATCACAGTACAAATTGAGTCAAATCTCTGCTGCAAGAGTCCTCACACAATCCAGCAACAGCTAGCATAGCACACCAATCCTGCTTCTCATTCGCTGGTGTGGTAGAAATCAAACATATTAATTTAAGAACAAAATGTATCCTCTACTTGGACATGTCTGAGAAAACCTCTTGAGTCAATAATCAGGCAGGAGAAAGGCTGTTCCTTACATCATTTACTAGTCCTCGTCAAATGCCTTAGCGGGAGCATCCTTCACAGCAGTCTGGTACAGAATGATGACAATGGTGAGAGCAATAAGGGCAGAGCAAATGAATTTGCGTAACAGTGCTGAACGAATGCTGCTGTTTGCAGGTCCTCTGATTCTGGCCGTCTTGTTGTGCCTCACAGTAGCCTGCACTCTATGGGTGAAGGGGCCTTCAGCTCTGTTTAGCTCTTGACAGCCCCCCAGTCTTGACTCTCTAAGAAGACAAGGAAAAACTCCTGAAAAATGGGAAGAAATCTTGGGAAAGGCAACTCAAAGAGAGAGCCCTTCCTATGTAGGTAGGTTGGGCATGCAGTGGGTGTCAAAAAGAAGGGGGTCGATACAAGACAATACACAAAACAGAACAAATCCTCAGTGCAGTATAAAAATAAAAAGTTTACAAAAACAGAGCAGAATTTAACAGTAGGTCAGCATTTCTCAACCTTTAAGTATTGGCGACCCGAGTTTTCATAACAGATTTATTCACGCCACCACCCCCCCAACATCTTTTTGAAATGTAGATGCATATTTTATTATACCTACTTAACTTTTATCGACATTTCTCTAACTCTATATTTATTGTTCTAGTATCAGAATGTAGTTTAACTTCATTTGTTTTGGTTTCAACAGATGTTTTTTCATATGTTTGATTTTTGTTTTCTTTTTTTCACATCTTCACACCCCCCTTTTTGTTACTTCGTGCCCCCCTAGAGGGGCCCGCCCCACAGTTTGAGAACCACTGCAGTAGATGATATGACGTAATACGATTTGGATTTGTTTGGAGTTCTGGAGACCTCGTTCATCATCAAGCTGCCTGCCCCATTTGGCCATTTCACAGCTGAAACAGTGCTGGGCCAGCCAATACGATGAAAGGACCCCTCTATCCCACCATTCCTGTGATCCTCCATCAGGGATGACTTTACCTTAGGCAGGTGGGCCGTGGCACCGAGCGCCACATTTGAGTACCGAGAAGAGAAAGAGAGTAGGTGAGGGTTAGTAACAAATTCTAATGATCATGTTACTTGTGTTTTAGTGTAAAAACTCCAATTCCCATGGAGCCCTGCGGGAGACCAAGGCACCGCTTCAAGCCAGAGGGGCTGCCACCCAGCGCTCCAGGGGAGGTACTGCTCTGTCCATGCTTCCTCCCCCTGTCCTTCCCTCATGGAGGCGTCCGCCACAACCCTCACTTGACATGAAAATACTGTGTGCGTGACGAGTCGCTGCACGCAAGAGTCCTTTGACATAAAGGACAACTAAACGTGCGTGGGGCTGTTTCAGTCCGGCTATCTTATGAAGTGAAGGCATTCTAATGCTTCACCTTTGGCTAGCAAACGTCGAGTAATCAAGCAGGGATTTGTGGGGGAACTTAGTGATTTCACCTGATTTTGTATTTCAGCAGACAGGTGGTCTGTTTTCTATTTCAAAGGCCAGTCCCATTAAACTGCGGTTCACACTAACTGTGCCTTTTACCCTCCCAATTGGTCACCTGCTACTGTGATCTACTGTCTCATTTATCCGGCTTTGTCCTTTTTATAGTTAGGCTGTAGTTCGTTATTATAGTGCTAATACAGTTCACATCTAAAGGTGAACTCACCGCAGAATTATCACATCCTAACACAGCATTGTATAAAAACATTGGATTTGGTCTCGTCCGATGCGAGAGATGGACGTCTGAAGTGGAGCTCCGCTAGCAGTGGTGCTATTTTTCATATTATTTGCTTATTATTCTGAGATATCCTGTATTTATTCAACCTGAGAGGGACCGCTACAGTATATGTAAACACATATAAACATGGCCAACAAGAAGGGGGGTCCGAAAGAATCAAAGACTAAAGCTACATCCAAGCTGCGATCAGCAAGCCCTAGCTCGAGATATGGCCTCTCAGAGACAGACCTGGATCAGATGGGCGAAAGTACAGACTCCTCGGGACCACGGTCCGCTACATCGTCGCCGGCTGAGAGCGAAAAGGGGAGCGAAGGTGCGATCGTGAGTGCAGATGTGGATAGCTCGCCGATTGGAGAGGATTACCTGAAACTGGAAAAGGCCGGGAGGTCCACGGCTTCAGTTACGCAATTACGCGGGACTGGAGCAGCGGGGACACCGGCTTCAGCAGAGTCTGCTGCTTCATCTACGGTACAAGAAGGCACATTTGAGCTATCTGAACTGAAAGTGTTGCTCGCTGAGCTCACGCAAGATATAAAGAAAAGCGAGAAGGCTAATGAGAAAGCAACGGCAAAGGCACATGAGAGACTGAAACAGGAGATGAAACAGGCCAATGAATGTCTCGGTTAAACTGAGCACGCTTGCTGATCAATTGGAGCATCTTAATGAGACATTCACGAATCGGATCGAAATAGCCGAACATCTAGCTGCCAGTGACGAGGAAAGAGCAGTAAATGTCAGTTCGGAATGTAAAAAACTCGGAGAAAAACTTGGAGACAGACTGGCTGCTTTAGAAGATGGGAATAGAAGGTATAATGTCAGAATTGAAGGCCTGCCGGAGAATCGAGAAAGTTTAAACCCTGTGAAATTCGCAACTGAACTTTTTTCTAAAATAATCGGGGGCGACTTTAAAGCAGAATCTGAGATAGCAGCGGCTTACCGCGTACGCGGATCAAACACCGTCAGACCCCGACCAAGATCACTGTAATTATGTTGTTGGACTTAAGTGCAGCGTTTGACACCATTGACCATTCTATTTTACTGCACAGGCTAGAAAACGATGTTGGGCTTACAGGCCCCGTGCTCGCTTGGTTCAGTTCTTATTTATCAAATCGATTCCAGTATGTACAGAAATGTGCAGACAGGACTCCATCATTATACACAGAAGTTCAATATGGTGTCCCGCAGGGCTCAGTACTGGGACCTTTACTGTTTTCACTTTACATGCTTCCACTGGGATCTCTCATTAGGAAACATAATGTTAATTTTCACTGGTATGCAGATGACACCCAGTTATACCTTTCATTTAAATCAAATGAAGTTTCTCTGATGTTGTCTTTAATTAGTTGTGTTAGTGAATTAAAGGAATGGATGAATGAGAACTACTTGTCTTTAAATACAGATAAGACAGAGATGTTAATTGTTGGAGGGAGTGACGCTGATCACAGCAATATTCTGCTATCATTTAACTCAGTTGGAATCCCAATTAATTTTACTGAATCAGCCCGCAATCTAGGAGTTATCTTTGACTCTAGCATGTCATTTAAAGCATATTACAAAGTCGTCCAAAACCTGTTTTTCCATCTTAAAAATATTAGGAAATTAAGGCGCTTTCTAAATAAACAGGATTGTGAGAAATTAATTCATGCATTTATCTCTAGTAGGATTGACTACTGCAATGCGGTGTTCACTGGCTGTTCAAACTGTTCTCTATTCAGCCTCCAGTTAATCCAAAATGCCGCTGCAAGAATTATTACAAGAACAAGAAAATATGAACACATAACCCCAGTTCTTAAATCTTTACACTGGCTCCCAGTTAAGTTCAGGGCAGATTTCAAGATCCTGCTTTTAACATATAAAGCATTAAATGGCCAAGGTCCGGCTTACTTGTCTGAACTTATCATGACTTACAAACCTGAGCGCACATTAAGATCTCAAGATGCCGGTCTGCTTAGGATTCCAAGGATTAATAAAATAACAGTGGGAGGTCGAGCTTTTAGTTACAGGACCCCTAAACTGTGGAATGGTCTTCCTGCTTCCATAAGAGATGCCCCTTCAGTCTCAGCTTTTAAATCCCGGCTGAAGACTCACTACTTCAGTTTAGCACACCCTGACTAGAGCTGCTGATTAACTGTACAGACTGCATCTCTGTTGTTAGTCATTAGCACTATAACAGAAGTAACATGATAATTATATTTGAATACTAACCCTCACCTATTCTGTTTCTTTTCTCGGTACTCAAATGTGCCAATTGGTGCCACGGCCCACCTGCCAAGTTGTTTGCCTGCCTGTGGTAAAGTCATCCCTGATGGAGGATCACAGGAATCATGGGAAAGAGGGTCCTTTCATCGGAGCAACGTTTCAGCATGGCATGGCCAAATGGGGAGGCAGCAGATGGATGAGGTCTCCAGGACTCTAAAAATATCCAAACCTAATTATGTCATATCATCTACTGTTAAACCGTACTTCTAAAATTTTTATTATTATGCTGTCTTAAGGAATTGTTCTGTTCTGTATATTGTATTGTATTGACCCCCTACTTTTGACACCCACTGCACGCCCAACCTACCTGGAAAGGGGTCTCTCTTTGAACTGCCTTTCCCGAGGTTTCTTCCATTTTTCCCTACAAGGTTTTTATTGGGAGTTTTTCCTTGTCTTCTCAGAGAGTCGAGGCTGGGGGGCTGTCAAAAGGCAGGGTCTGTTAAAGCCCATTCGGCACTTCCTGTGTGATTTTGGGCAATACAAAATAAACTGTATTGTATTGTATCTTTTATAGTTCGTTTTGAACGATTATCATTTAAGTTAGAGGTGATGGAACTCCTCAGAAAAAAGGAAGATATTATATATGAAAATGCCACATTCGTCTTCCTG
>NW_024381517.1:0-17083 GCF_016835505.1 Polypterus senegalus
AAAGATTAAAAATCACTAAAAATCACTGCAACAAGATAATCAGATATGACATTCAACTATTAAGTTTCAATAATGATTGATATTGTTCTGAATGAATATATAATATTATCATTGAAAAGGACAAGCACAAGGCTGAACAGGACCTTAAGAGACAGACAAACCCCAATAAAGGCAGTGAGAATGTAAACTGCTGCATCTTTTTCTGACATGTTTAACACTGAGGATTTTATATGCTAAACCCAAGAAATGTTTCAGCAGAAATGTGTAAAGAAAAACTACTGGGCCAACAAAGATGCCTGCATAATGCCTCCACTTTGACTGTGGCAGCTAAGTGAGCGCTTTCTTTTTTTTTTAAAAAACTTTTTCTTCCTTTTTAGTCATTCTGGTGTATGTTCAAAAAATAGTTTATGTATATTAATCTATCTATTTATGTATTTATTTATTTATTTATTTAAAGAGCTTCTGTAAGGTCATATATCCACCTGGGGATAAATAAAGTTGTATTTTTGAAAGATTTCAAATTTTTTTGGAATTAAAACAGGACGATACCCCAAAGAGCATCCCAAAGTTTGATCGCCGTGTCTGTGGAAGACAGATCATCGGTCTCCGGGGCAAACGCAGGCTCCCAGAACTGACAGCTTGCTGCCAAAACAAATCCTAAAAGATGCCGGTCGCTATGAGCCTTGTTGTCTATGTGATGCAAAGAATATTGTAAATGCAAAGGAACACTATTACTTGGCCATTAATGGGTCACCACCGCATGATGGCTGTGTCTGTGTATGGGAAAATGGTAGATCATAAATAACCATGCTGAAAATGAATTATTTGTTACTATAAAGAACCTTCTGAAAGGAGCTTATAGTTTGTCTTTATTGAAGTACTTTGTTAGTACAAACAACCTACTGTCAAAGTGTCGCTTTATTAATAGAGACTCATATAGTTTCATTTTAAAGCATTAATCTAAATCCTTAATAAACATCTGCATTGAAACTCTGAATGAATTAAAACACATAACAAAACAAAGAGTTTGACCCCCCAAGATTAATTTATAGATAGCAAATAATAAAGGGTCAAAAACATAGGCAGGACAAGAAACCATGCATTGAAAAAATTAGATAAAGATCTATAGTAGAAAAACATAAAAACGGTTATTTTACTTTTTCTTTTCAGTGTAAAACAGGCTGAAAATCAAACATATCTTCTGGACCAGATAATATTTATCCTTGTGTTTTTAAGGAGGCTAGCGAGTACATATACTGTATAAACCCTTGACACATATTTTTAGGAAGCCACTGTACACTGGGGAAATTCCAAGGGACTGGGAAATGACAAATATTTTATTGTTATATAAAAAGGGTGATCAGGCAGATGCAAGGAACTATAGGCCAGTTAGCTTTATGTGCATCTCAGGAAAATTAATGGAAGAAATTATTAAGGATAACATTGAGCAACACATGGCAAGTACAGGAGTTTTTCTGAACAGTTAGCATGGGTCCAGAAGAGGGAGATTGTGTTTACCAACATGTTGGAATTCTACGAGGTGCCAATCGAGACAGGCGTGGAAGAGCAAACCAAATGAACAACTTCTTTAATAGGTTTGATCACAGTAACCCGCTCACCTCGGAGTACTGCATCCTCCAACCATCCTTCTGCTGATACCAGCATAGGTGAGACACTCCCACCCACAATTACAGCAGCCCAGGTGAGCAGAGAGCTGAAAAGACTTTGTGCCAGCAAAGCAGCGGGTCCAGATGGTGTATCGCCACGATTGCTGAAGGCCTGCGCGTTGGAACTGGGAGTCCTCTACAGTGCATCTTCAACCTGAGCCTGGAACAGGGGAGAGTCCCGAGGCTTTGGAAAACATCTTGTATCACTCCTGTCCCAAAGGTGTCACGTCCTAGTGAGCTGAATGACTTCCGCCTGTTGCTCTGACGTCACATCTGATGAAGAACATGGAGCTGCTGCTTCACCACCTGAGGCCACAGGTCCGTCACGCCCTAGACCCTCTGCAGTTCGCATACCAGGAGAAGGTGGGAGCGGAGGATGCTATCATCTATATGCTTCATCGATCCCTCTCCCACCTGGACAGAGGCAGTGGTGCTGTAAGAATTATGTTTTTGGACTTCTCTAGCGCCTTCAACACCATCCAACCTCTGCTCCTTAGGGATAAGCTGACTGAGATGGGAGTAGATTCACACCTTGTGGCATGGATTGTTGACTATCTTACAAACAGACCTCAATATGTGTCTTGGGAACTGCAGGTCTGACATCGTGTGCAGCAATACAGGGCGCCGCAGGGTACTGTACTTTCTGCCGTCCTGTTCAGTCTATATACATCAGACTTCCAATATGACTCGGAGTCCTGCCACGTGCAAAAGTTCGCTGATGACACTGCTATTGTGGGCTGCATCAGGAGTGGGCAGGAGGAGGAGTACAGAAAGTTAATCAAAGACTTTGTTAAATGGTGCGACTCAAACCACTTACACCTTAACACCAGCAAGACCAAGGAGCTGGTGGTGGATTTTAGGAGGCCCAGGCCCCTCATGGACCCTGTGATCATCAGAGGTGACTGTGTGCAGAGGGTGCATACCTATAAATATCTGGGAGTGCAGCTGGATGACAAATTGGACTGGACTGCCAATACTGATGCTCTATGTAAGAAAGCTCAGAGCAGAATATACAGTACTTTCTGAGAAGGTTGGCATCCTTCAACATCTGCAGTAAGATGCTGCAGATGTTCTACCAGACGGTTGTGGCGAGTGCCCTCTTCTACGCGGTGGTGTGCTGGGGTGGCAGCATAAAGATGAAAGACACCTCACGCCTGGACAAACTTGTTTAGAAGGCAGGCTCCAATGTAGGATTAAAGTTGGACAGTTTAACATCTGTGGCAGAGCGACGGGCACTAAGCATCTATCTATCTATCTATCTATCTATCTATCTATCTATCTATCTATCTATCTATCTATCGATCTATCTATCTATCTATCTATCTATCTATCTATCTATCTATCTATCTATCTATCCAAAAGGATATGATCAAAGTGGAGCATATAATATTATTTATCTTGACTTTCAGAAAGCATTTGATAAGGATTGATGTTATCATTAGAAATAAACCTCTAGACAAATGATTGGATTTTGAATGGCTTTGTAAACACTAAGGACTGTTCTTCAGTATTTTAGTGATAATTTTGATAAAGGACATACTGCAAAATGCAATACAAAACTGTATTAAACTTAGCTAATGCACAAAATAATACATAAAACAGGTTTAAACTATGACACAGTAGATGTTATTTTACATTTCTTTTCTTGAAATTGCAGACAAAATTTTTAAATTGACAGGAGGAGCAGTGGCTTAGGCAGAGTAACATAAGCAGCTATCTATTTAGGGGAGCTTAATTTAAAATTGAAGTCAATGTCAATCATAAGATATAATCAAATATCCATCAGATGCGAGATGAGATATTTGGAGAAAATTGGTCGAACTGTTTGTCTAATTTCAGTTTGAGAGTGGAATCATATAAGTTTTATGGTATTATTAAGATATTTGTGATGTGTTTGGCTCTAGTTTAAACATTTTTTTATTTCATTTTTTATCTTATAGCATCCAGAAAGTATTCACAGCGCATGACTTTTTACACATTTTGTTATGTTACAGCCTTATTCCAAAATGGATTAAATTCATTGTTTTCCTCAGAATTCTACACACAACACCCCATAATGACAACATGAAAAAAGTTTACTTGAGGTTTTGCAAATTTATTAAAAATAAAAAAACTGAGAAATCACATGTAGATAAGTATTCACAGCCTTTGCTCAATACTTTGTCGATGCACTTTTGACAGCAATTACAGCCTCAAGTCTTTTTAAATATGATGCCACAAGCTTGGCACACCTATCCTTGGCCAGTTTCGCCCATTCCTCTTTGCAGCACCTCTCAAGCTCCATCAGGTTGGATGGGAAGCGTCGGTGCACAGCCATTTTAGGATCTCTCCAGAGATGTTCAATCGGATTCAAGTCTGGGCTCTGGCTGGGCCACTCAAGGACATTCACAGAGTTGTCCTGAAGCCACTCCTTTGATATCTTGGCTGTGTGCTTAGGGTTGTTGTCCTGCTGAAAGATATGAATACTTATGTACATGTGCTTTCTCATTTTTTTTATTTTTAATAAATTTGCAAAAATCTCAAGTAAACTTTTTTCATGTTGTCATTATGGGGTGTTGTGTGTAGAATTCTGAGGAAAAAATGAATTTAATCCATTTTGGGAATAAGGCTGTAACATAACAAAATGTGGAAAAAGTGATGTGCTGTGAATACTTTCCGGATGCACTGTATATTGTTATGGCCACAAATCCTACATTTGTATAATGTTGCTTGAATATGTTATAGGATTCAATTGAAGAAAAACTAAAATAACATTGGAAAAAGAGTTCTCTTCTTCTATTGGTAATGAATAATTGAAATCAAATAAGTAATTACTTTACTGAAGCATTGCAGTTTTTAAGAGTTTCTGATGTTAAAATTAACCATACTTACAGTCAGTCAGTCAGTCATTTTCCAACCTGCTATATCCTAAAACAGGGTCACGGGCGTCTGATGGAGCCAATCCCAGCCAGCACAGGGTGCAAGATAGGAACAAACCCCAGGCCAAACAACAATTTAAGATCGCCAATGCATCTCACCTGCATGTTTGTGCACTGTGGGAGGAAACCCACGCAGACACAGGGAAGCAAACCCAGGTCTCCTAACTGCGAGGTGGCAGCACTACCACTGCGCCACCGTGCCGCCCCTATCAAACTTACAGTTGATGTAATACTGAAAAGGTGTAGATTCTATGAAGAACATAAAACTTTGCACACATTAACTGGTCTAACTTCTAACTACATACAAAAGCACTATAACTATGTAACAGTACTGAGGGCATTGTATTATTTTTACTGTTTAGATACGAAAATAAGAATTTCATTGCACAATATGAAGTTGACTATAAGCCCATTATGAGACATGGAATCTAAAGCAGACATACAAGTCTACTTTAGATAGCATATGATATAAAACTGAAATGACATTCGATAACACACCCAATTGGCATATGCACTGACTCCTCCTTAATACTCATAGATTACTTTTAGATGGTGACCCACATTTCCTGTCCGACTGGATGCAGTGTGGTGTCAGTTTGATAATCTGTTTCATGATTCTGGCCTCAAATCATTTCAAAATCATGGGAAGGTGTTGAATTTTTGTTTGTTTGTTTTTCCTTTATTAATAATGACTTGTGATGTAGTCACTCCCTCGCTTGGATGCAGTGGTGTGAACAGTTATTGTGCTGTGGTTCCCAGTTGTATGGTGCAGAACTTGTGCCATTGGTGGGAAGAAGCCAAATTAAATCTACCATGATTCATTGTTGTATGGCAATGTAGTCTGAAAATTTTATTTAGAATTTCAAAAACAAATTGCCTCACTTTTCTATATTGTCACCTTCCTTTGCGATGCAATTTTCCCAGTCACATGACAGTCTCAGACATGGCCAATCACTGCTCCTCCCACTTTTACCTTTTCCAACGAAAAAAAAGAAACTTTTTGAATGTCCCTTGCACTAAAGTATTTGGCATTTACACATTGTGACATTATTTCCTCACATATGGGGAGTTGGAGATGTTCTCATTTTAGTTCTCTGTTTAGATTCTTTAAGGAATAATCCATAATTTTTCATTTTCTTCTTCACTATTAATATATATAATTATATATCTCTCTATTATAAAAAAATCTTGGGGAGGAAGACTAGGGAGACGAGGTGTGATCTTCTCAGAAGACAATTTGAAGTCTCGTGAGAGACACTTTAACTTGCTCCCAGCTTTTAAAACAACAACAAGCAACAAGCAAAACACGCAGCTCGGCAGCAGTTTTACAGCTTTTACAGTATAATTTCTGGTATTTTATAATGTCAGTCATATAAGTCGAATAAGCCAGCAGATGATCTGACTGCCTCTCCATGCGCGTCTCAGCCACCCTAACCCCAACAACACGAGCGGCAGAGATGCAAGTGGCAAAAAACACTGCTATTCAGGCTTTAAAATGATTGGGAAGCGCGACAAGCAGAACAGGCAGCTCGCCAGCAGAAGATTCGACCGCTTCTCCTTAGCATGTGTTCAGCTGCCTCCCCTTCACAACGCGAGCAGCATTATACATCATGTGAGAAAGAGATTTAACCACACCCGGGGCCAGAAATAAAAGACAAGTATTGTTTTTATAACATCACGTGAGACAAGGCAGTGAGACATTGTTTAAAACAAGTCCACGGTCATCTAACCTAGCATTTGTTGGATTGCTTTTGACAGACACACTTTATGTGCTCCCAGCTCTTAAATCATTGACAAGCAACAAGCAAAACACACAGCTCGCCAGCAGCAGAAAGACAGCAGATGATCCAACCGCTTCTCCTTAGCATGTGTTCAGCTACCAAACCCCCACCCCCTTCACAACGCGTGAGTGACAGAGACACGAAATGGCAAAAGACAGCTGCTGTACAGGCTTTGAAATGATTGGGCAGCGAGACAAGTAGAACAGGCAGCTCGCCAGCAGCAGAAAGACAGCAGATGATACGACGACATCTCCTTAGCATGCGTTCAGCCGCACCAACTTCACAACGCGAGCAGCGTTATACATCCTGCGAAAGAGATGTAACCACGCCCAGGGCCGGAAATAAAGGACAAGTATTGTTTTTACAAAAGATTTAAAGTAAAAGAGAAAATAATGCATATGTAACAATTCCCATGAAAATAACAATCTCTTTTTATTGTATATCTGGTAAACCAAACCTGGGGTTGGCGAAGCAGCGAGCAGGGTGGAGCCCCCTAGTATTATATATGAATATATAAAATATATAATATATTCAGTTTGTTAATCTATTTTTCCAGCTGCCTCCAAGTACTCTGTCTTCAAGGGAAATTGGACTTTTCTGCATGGATCCATGACAGGGGAGTGAGGTATGACATTATCAGTCTTTTAAGTAGGCCCTGCTACTCCTTCGAACAAACCATTGTATTCTTTTATCAGATCATTAAAACAAGAATTGCTTTCATTACACAGAACTCTTTTCATTAACATTAGTCTTGCACTAAGCCCCATATTTCTTACACAATCAATGTTGTTATCCTGTCTACTAAACTCTTAGATATCTCTTTTACCACACAGTTTTTCTTGTACTATTTAAATAGTTTCATAGTTTCACTTTTGCATAATTGTACGTTAGTCTTGCTCTCAAAGAATAAAATACAGTCCCCAAATTTAACTTTACATGATTTCCAGTATGTTTTTAAATGAAACAGTTGTGTTGTTTACTTGCAAATAAATACCTCATTCTCTTTTGGTATTTTGCCCAACAGTGCATTCACTTTGTATTTTTCCATTTTATTTTTAGTACCAATACTCTCTTTACGTTAATTTTCTTGCTGCACACAAAATGCTAATTGTTGCAGGTTTCTGCAGATCTTATAGCAGGCTGGACATTTTTATGGTAGAAGTTACCTTCTACAGCAATTATAACTATTGTGATAGGTTTTTTTTCCCTGATGATGGACATTCTTAGTATCTCCACTGCACAGTTGTCAGTAATCAACTGTCTGGCTTCCTATTTCAGAGTCCAGGCACAGCACTTAATAGTAGACAAGCTGATGGCCTTGTTTTTCTAATAATGCACCTTCTCCGTCTCCCTCTGTCAGAACTTAATGTGTGTGAACTGCTGAAGCCTTTAAGTCACATATTGATCAGCTCTTGCTTGGTTTTGCATGTACATAAAAATGTGTGCTTTTCTTAAGTTACACTTTCTAGGTGTATAACATGTTTCAGACTTGATCATAGTCTGTCTCAATCTTAATTTGTCTTCTAAGACAAAACAACAAGTGCTTCTCCATGTGATAATGGGTGAATAACATTTTTTTCTTTTGTGTACATTTCAATCTGCCTACTTTTCAGGTAACACAGTTAAAAGAAGTGGATATCCTCCAGTTTACAGAATCATTTCAGTTAATGAAACTTCAGATGCAGTTTTATGACTTAACTGAAACTGACCTTTTTAAACCCTAACTTCTAGTGCCATGTCCTTTTTTGGGTTCAAATTTCTACTCAAAGCATATTTAGAAAGGAATAACATTTGTTAGAAACAATTTTGTACAAATTATGCTCACTTTTAGACATGCCAGATAAGCGTCCAGCTCACAAATCGACATTTCAGCAATTACCGTATATACTCGCGGATAAGTCGGGACTTGCTTTTACAGTATAATTTCTGGTATTTTATAATGTCAGTCATATAAGTCGAATGTGGAAAACTCACACTATTGGTACAAGGGATTATGATATGCTAACTTCCACCTGAGACGGTAACCACAGAGTACACTACCTTTTTTTCCTATGTAGGTACGGCAATGCGCTGTATCAGCACATGCTCCTAACCTCTCTCTCTCTTGTGCCTATGTGACCACACAGTAATACCCAAACTATTCTAAAGCAACGCTTGCACTAATTTGTGTTTTTTGTATCTCACACCCTCATACACTATTATCGCAAGAGCATCCCTTATCTGTGATGCAGCGTTCAATCAGAAGAAAATATGAAGCTAGTTTTACACCAAACGTTGTTGAAGTAGCGAATGAAATTGGTAACTGTGCTGCTGCAACAAAATTCGATGCATCTGAGAAACTGCTGCGAGATTGGAGGAAAGAAGAAAAAAAATTAAATGTTGCATTTTTGAACGGGCGTATAAGTCGGGGTCTGATTTTATGATTTATTTTTCGGGTTTCAAGACCTGACTTATATGTGAGTATATGCGTATCTGTTATGTTATATTACCCGATGGATATAAACTCTAAGTAAATAGAGTGCTAAATGGCTTTGAAATTTGGATGTTCATACTGTAAATGTACTAAACTCTAGGAGAAATCACCTGGGCACACTATAAATAAAACCCTGTTCTCCCAGTCATGAAAAATTATGTTTCTTTTGCTACTGTTATTAGATACTAGCAGAATACCCGCGGAGAAGTAGTGTGTTAAAGAAGTTATGAAAAGAGAAGGAAACATTTTGAAAATAACGTAAGATGATTGTTAATGTAATTGTTTTGTCATTGATATGAGTGTTGTTGTCATATCTATCTTTATATATATATATATAGCAAAATACCCATGCTTGGCAGAGAAGTAAAAGAAAAGGAAACATTTTAATAATAGCGTAACATGATTGACAATGTAATTGTTTTGTCATTGTCATGAGTGTTGCTGGCATATATATATATATATATATATATATATATATATATATATATACACACACAGACACATATAAACATATATATCCATCCATCCATCCATTTTCTAACCCGCTGAATCCGAATACAGGGTCACGGGGGTCTGCTGGAGCCAATCCCAGCCAACACAGGGCACAAGGCAGGAACCAATCCTGGGCAGGGTGCCAACCCACCACAGGACACACACAAACACACCCACACACCAAGCACACACTAGGGCCAATTTAGAACCGCCAATCCACCTAACCGGCATGTCTTTGGATTGTGGGAGGAAACCGGAGTGCCCGGAGGAAACCCACGCAGACACGGGGAGAACATGCAAACTCCACGCAGGGAGGACCCAGAAGCGAACCCGGTCTCCTAACTCGAGAGCAGCAGCGCTTACCACTGTGCCACCGTGCGCCTAAACATATATATACACATCATATTTATATATACAGTGTGTGAAAAACTATTTGCCCCTTCCTGATTTCTTATTCTTTTGCATGTTTGTCACACAAAATGTTTCTGATCATCAAACACATTTAACCATTAGTCAAATATAACACAAGTAAACACAAAATGCAGTTTTAAATGATGGTTTTATTATTTAGGGAGAAAAAAATCCAAACCTACATGGCCCTGTGTGAAAAAGTAATTGCCCCCTGAACATAATAACTGGTTGGGCCACCCTTAGCAGCAATAACTGCAATCAAGCGTTTGCGATAACTTGCAATGAGTCTTTTACAGCGCTCTGGAGGAATTTTGGCCCACTCATCTTTGCAGAATTGTTGTAATTCAGCTTTATTTGAGGGTTTTCTAGCATGAACCGCCTTTTTAAGGTCATGCCATAGCATCTCAATTGGATTCAGGTCAGGACTTTGACTAGGCCACTCCAAAGTCTTCATTTTGTTTTCTTCAGCCATTCAGAGGTGGATTTGCTGGTGTGTTTTGGGTCATTGTCCTGTTGCAGCACCCAAGATCGCTTCAGCTTGAGTTGACGAACAGATGGCGGACATTCTCCTTCAGGATTTTTGGTAGACAGTAGAATTCATGGTTCCATCTATCACAGCAAGCCTTCCAGGTCCTGAAGCAGCAAAACAACCCCAGACCATCACACTACCACCACCATATTTTACTGTTGGTATGATGTTCTTTTCTGAAATGCTGTGTTCCTTTTACGCCAGATGTAACAGGACATTTGCCTTCCAAAAGTTCAACTTTTGTCTCATCAGTCCACAAGGTATTTTCCCAAAAGTCTTGGCAATCATTGAGATGTTTCTTAGCAAAATTGAGACGAGCCCTAATGTTCTTTTTGCTTAACAGTGGTTTCGCGTCTTGGAAATCTGCCATGCAGGCCGTTTTGCCCAGTCTCTTTCTTATGGTGGAGTCGTGAACACTGACCTTAATTGAGGCAAGTGAGGCCTGCAGTTCTTTAGACGTTGTCCTGGGGTCTTTGTGACCTCTCGGATGAGTCGTCTCTCTGCTCTTGGGGTAATTTTGGTGGCCGGCCACTCCTGGGAAGGTTCACCACTGTTCCATGTTTTGCCATTTGTGGATAATGGCTCTCACTGTGGTTCGCTGGAGTCCCAAAGCTTTAGAAATGGCTTTATAACCTTTACCAGACTGATAGATCTCAATTACTTCTGTTCTCATTTGTTCCTGAATTTCTTTGGATCTTGGCATGATGTCTAGCTTTTGAGGTGCTTTTGGTCTACTTCTCTGTGTCAGGCAGCTCCTATTTAAGTGATTTCTTGATTGAAACAGGTGTGGCAGTAATCAGGCCTGGGGGTGGCTACGGAAGGTGAACTCAGGTGTGATACACCACAGTTAGGTTATTTTTTAACAAGGGGCAATTACTTTTTCACACAGGGCCATGTAGGTTTGGATTTTTTCTCCTAAATAATAAAAGCCATCATTTAAAAACTGCATTTTGTGTTTACTTGTGTTATATTTGACTAATGGTTAAATGTGTTTGATGATCAGAAACATTTTGTGTGACAAACATGCAAAAGAATAAGAAATCAGGAAGGGGGCAAATAGTTTTTCACACCACTGTACATCCATCCATCCTCTTCCGCTTATCCGAGGTCGGGTCGCGGGGGCAGCAGCTTAAGCAGAGAGGCCCAGACTTCCCTCTTCCCGGCCACTTCTTCCAGCTCTTCCGGGAGAATCCCAAGGCGTTCCCAGGCCAGCCGGGAGACATAGTCCCTCCAGCGTGTCCTGGGTCCCTTTCGAAATTAAATTTTCCTCCGATCAGTCGTAGAAGCGCTTTATTCCGACTCTAATTTTTGTAGCTGTGATGTGTGCATCAGTATAATCGATGTACCAGGAAATCATGCATTGACAAAAGTTCCCCTTTGCTTGGAATTGAAAGTGGAATTAAATGTGTTATTTTTTTTAACGCATTTTGGAGTACATGCATCGAAGCTTCTCAGCTGTGCTTGTGCTAAGAAAAGGAAACATTTTAAAAATAACGTAACATGATTCTGCGTTAACTGTATATTTTTTCATACGTCCCAAACCAAGGAGATGCGAGGGTAAAATGAATCGAAGCTGCTGCAACATACCCTCTTGGGAATCGAACCTCGGATAGTTGGCTTAGAGGCTTAAGCTCTACAATTGCCCACGGCATGTGGCTTGTCTATTTGAGAGTATGTAGATCGGGTATATATATATATATTAGCAGCGGAAGTAGTGTGTTAAAGAAGTTATGAAAAGAAAAGAGAACATTTAAAAATAACGTAACATGATTGTCAATATACTGTACAGTAATTGTTTTGTGAGTGTTATTGAGTATTGCTGTCATCAAGGATTTGATTATCATTATTTCTTTCAATCAGGAATTGTATGTACGATGTGTTGTTGAAGTTACATTCCGTGTTTGTCAATCGTTGTAAAGATAAGAGGTTTCATTCATCGATTCATTTCTTACTGCATCAATTCGTCTTCCTGTTTATCTGAGATGTGACACACTGCATGCACTGTTTTTACACTGTGTTCCTTTAGCGAGACATTGACTTTTTCCATCATGTGCTTTGTTTCCGCAGTAGCTGCACTTATGAATATGCTTGTATGTATCAGACGCTTCATATTTTTTTGCTGCCTTCTCAATTGTGTAATTCGGTTTTGTTCAGCACTCTTTGGAACTGTTGCTTTATGTCTGTACACTCGCGTCAGTTCACGTGAGCCGCTCGGTGTACATGCATCGAAGTTTCCCAGCTCGCGGCACTTAAAACTTTCTCTCACAGTTTCGCTGAGTTTGTGCCAAACACCACCCTGACCATCTCATCTTCCTCTGCATAAGCACAGTCCTTCACCCATGAATATTTAGCGGCAGTGTTTCTATTGGATTGCCGCTGATGGACGGCCTTATATGGACAGGCACTAAACTACAAACGCCAGCGTAGCCTGTCTATGAACTTAATTTAAACTTTAGGTTTACACCTTGCTTTCTTTCCAAAGTAGCAGCACTCATGAATATGCTTGTATATGTCAGTCGCTCACTTCTTATTGTTTTGCTGCCTTCTCAATTATATAATGCATGTTTTCTTCAGCGCTTTTATGAGCTCTTCCTGGTTTTCTACGCATGCGTTGACAGTCAGTTCACGTGATTACATGCATGATGATGTCACATGAAACTCCGCCCCCATGGCTTTCGAGCTCAGTAAATGGAGAAAATAGCTTCCAGTTATGACCATTACGCCGTAGAATTTCGAAATGAAACCTGCCCAACTTTTGTAAGTAAGATGTAAGAAATGAGCCTGCCAAATTTCAGCCTTCTACCTACACGGGAAGTTAGAGAATTAGTGATGAGTCAGTGAGTGAGTGAGTCGGTCAGTCAGTGAGTGAGTGAGGGCTTTGCCTTTTATTAGTATAGATTGTTGTCATTGTTGGGTTTTTGCTGTTGTTTTATGCTCTTCCCCCAGATTAACATTTTCCAAGTGGCCGGTTACCATGATTTGTGATATACAATAATAAAATAAAGTTTAGTTGTGCCTTGAGTATAAAGTGCTGGATAAAATTAGTCCACTTACAAAGAAGAAAAAATTAATCAATTAATCAACCAATCCTGACAAACTTCCAATGGTGACACACATATATGCTGCAATATTATGCCCAAGCACAAACGGACACCTGATGGTTTAAGTATATTAAGCTAATCAGGGACTGACACCAGACATTTTGTCATTTCATACATAGAGAGATAACATATGTGACTCATTTAATTGTTATGTAGAAACAGACGACTAAAGACAAATGTCTTTAGCAGAAATCTATGTTACTTCCAATTCCTTTATAATCTGTCAGACTGCAGTTAGTGGAAAGCCTAATTATTTCTTTTATTATTAACTGTTGTCAGGAAATTATGGAAAACTTAAAATAAACAATATTTCTCTGCTGAACATTAAAACAATTTTGACAAGAGCAGACCATTCACTCCAACAAGCTTGCCAATCCTATTCACCCAATGTCTTCAAAATACATTGAATCAAGGTTTGATTCCAAAAGTAGCACACAAGCTGGTAATTTATTCCTTGTATCCATGGTTCTTTTAAGAAGAAAATACTTGTAACGTTTTCAAAATTTGTCTGTCACGGTTTCCATCTCTATCCCTGTGTTCTTGTTGAAGTAATTTTAAAGTAACAGCCTGGATCCACTGTAGTAATTCCTTTCATAATTTTAAACACTCCAATTGTGTCACAGCTTAACCTCCATTTTCTTAGACTAAAAGGGTATAACTCCTTCAGTATTTATTCATAGTTCATACAGTACATCAAATTCCTGGAACTACCGTAGTCAGCCTTTTCTCTAGTACTCTTGAGTCATTTTGTTTAATATGCAGACTAAAACTGTGGACAAAAGTTATTGTCAACTGAACTGTTTTTGACTTAAAGGATTTTTAAAAAATCCGGAGAAAATGCCAGTGAAGGCAACTGAGCCTCTCCCTTAACATTTCCGTCAATCCCTATAAATATAGAATGGCATTAGTTGGGAAGCAGACCTGCTTGATGGACGTTCCTGAAAGTGACCCGCTTGATACAGCCTTTATCTCAGAAAAGTGGCATAGGATACCCAGGCAGTTATTTTGCCTTTTTTCTGTTGTTGCACACCTGTGTGCTTATTTAACTTCTATTTTTTGGATTCTGGCACTAAACAGGGTGGCCCGGTTGGTCAACCCAACTTTTCCTATCCATTTCCCAGCTCCTTTGCCTGTTGAGCACATTTGTCTATATGAGAATTAAATGATGAATTTATTTAAATTATGAATTATGTTTTACTACATTCAGTAGTGTAGTGGTAAATAGAAATTTACAAGCCATACCTTAATTCATACTCAAAATATGTTTGAAACTGGAAATGTTCAGCTGTTTCCCTTTTTGTTTGTACTGAATGAGGATTCCAATTTGTTTTATCAATATAGCTTTGAGGAGATGGATGGAGTGTCTCAATTCATATCATACATCTACATAAAAAAATTGTAAATGTCATTGGTGCACATAAGGTACCTTCTCACCGTTAGAACATTTTTCAGGAACCAGAGACTTTTAAGAAAGTCAGGAACTTTTGTCAGCATTCCCACAGCAGCAACTTTTGCCTTTTGTACTTTCTGTTAGGTGGTTCCTGGTACATTTTGTGAGCCTTTACTCTAAGATATGTACTTTTGTGTCAACCAGGAACTATTGTGGGTGGGACTCAGGCATTAAGTTGTGTTGATTGTTTCACTACAAGCACTCATGTCATCTTACAAATCTGTTAGTAGTTTGGACTTCCTAGTGCTATCAGAGGAGATGGAGCGCAGTGCTTCATGCCACATCACTCTTCATAGCCACCTCTAATGCACAGTGTCAAAGCAATAATCTTCCCAGTGAAACTGTGATTGCTTTGAAGCAAAAAGTTGCATGGGTCCCCTGTGAACTCTGAATCGTACTTCACCACATCATTCTTCATTGTTGCCTCCCTGGTGCATCTCACTATATAATGCACTGAAGAAATAAGTGTGTGAGGTTGGGAGTGAGTCCAATCACGCCATCACTCTTCTTTGCACATCACACATTTTGAATAAAAGTTACACTTCCTATTATACAATTATCCATACCCCTCAAATGCCCAGATTTGTGCAGTAGTAGAAGTTTTAATTGCAAAGCACCCATGTTTGAAGGAGCCAGGCTCTTACTCTGGTTATTGTGGTTGGCAGACCAGCTTAAAATACAAAATGGCCAATTATAGGACACATTGGATGCCCAGAGCTAATGGTGAATTTATTAAAGAAGAAGCAGTTACAGGGAAAGTCGTCAGCAAAAAATATTAAAAAATCTAAGAAGGCTGAAGTGAATTATCATCCACCTTATCCAGCTGGGGAAACAAAACAAAGTCTTGAAAAAGAACAAGAGGAGCTTTTGAGCAAGGTGAAGAAGAAAGATCATCACAGTGTTATCTGCCAAAAAATGACCAAAACATTTTCTCTCCGAAGGCAGGAAACTGTGAATGAGTTTCCAAGGATTGAAGATTTCAAAGCAAGATGGCCAGCTCTCTTCAATGCCACTCAGGCACTGAAAAAATATTAAAGTAATGTATCTTCTAAATTGTTTGGAATTCTTATTATTTCTTTTTTTTTTTTTGTAATATGGTGAAAATTTAGATCTTGTAAAAAAACATGTTTTTTACATCATCAAACATCATTTCAAAATTGTTTATAGTTAGTTCCACTATATGGTTTGTCTTCTATACAGGCAGATCACCAAAGAATTCCTGAGAATCACAAGAATACATCTGGTTGTAAAGTTTATGTCTTCCCTGGATAAATTCAAACCAAACTCTCATTTTCCGGAAAAAGGGAGGTGCTGTCTGAAAAGAAATCCAGATAATGCTAGATATCTTACTTGGGGTAATAAAATAAATTCTTGCAGAGATATATATTAAATGATGTGGTTTTGGTTGCTTTTTCACAATGCCTCTTAATACTGTTTTAAACAGTAAAATAATATCCACAAGCGAAGAGAGCTTGTTCTCCACTGTTTGATAAAGTACCTTAGTGAAAATGTGGAGAATCTTCTCAAAGAGTTTGTGGTAAGTGTTTGCTGAGATAAAGCCTGTTTCTCAATATTGCATTGATTGAGTGGAGTTAAACAAAAGAAGCTCTAATCTACTTGTATATGATGACAGCTCTGAGAAAGTAATAAATAAAATATACATAATATTTTTATATCGCCATTACATACTACTATAATATGTTAGTACCACTATATTCTTTCACTCAGAAGTTTATATTACATTAATTTTTCTTTTCTTTGACAGTATATTGTCCTGTTGCATGTCAAAAATGACACATATAGATGCTGCAGCATAAAACATTGAAAACCCAAATAATGGCCAAGTCAAATCTAGAATAGGTTTGGAAGAAAAGCAATTGATCCCATTTGTTGGGTGATGCCCGCTACACTGGATGTCAACCCTTTGGATTATGCAACATTAGTAATCTGAGATTTTTTCATGAACATTTTGATATTGCTTGGTACTATTCAGTCAGTTTCTATTGAATTGTATCACATCATGATTTGTTTTGCTTTGCTTTGCTTTAAACTCTGAGATTAAAATTTAAGGCCATGGAACAGTTGAAGTGTTTATTTCGGTGGAGTATTCCTTTGAAATGTACATGTATTTGTTATTGATGTTAATTGTTCCATTTTTTATCTTTAGGATGTTGATGCTGATAGTATTCAGTCTGACTGGAGTCAGAATGCTCTCAAAGTCTTTATGGTAAAAGCAGGAAGGTGCTCCTGATGCAGAACCA
>NW_024381518.1:0-7022 GCF_016835505.1 Polypterus senegalus
TCAGTGCAAAACTTCAAAAGGCTTTTATTTGTTCAAAAGATAAGATGAGTGATAGGTTGTCATGTCTGTACAGTGCCATATTGACATGATGGTAAAATTACTTTGAATATGAAGATTTTGGTCTTACACTAAATATGAAAATCAAGAGAAATGTGTCTCAGTTAAGCCATCTCAGAACACTCCAAAGTGAGGTTTTTTAGCAGGTCACATTGCAGAGATGAAGAAACACGTTACTGATGCTTTGTAATGTGACGGGGCCCAAAGAAGCCTTGTTAAGGTCTTGTTACATAATATTAGATGAGTAATAGATACAGTATCTAAAACTAAAGTGTCACCAATTCAAGGTCAATATGAGTGATTAAAAGGGGGCATCTGGCAACAGAAATCATACAATGTGATGAAAACATGGACAAAGTTCTCCACATCCAAAAAGACAAACCAGAAAACATAGGATATTTGTAGAGGTGTAAGTAAAAATGTCTTACCATTTCTTACTTTACTTACAAGCTTTTCTTATTTTTGAGAACATGACATTTGTTCCCTGATTGATTTGCCTTACTTGTGAATGTGTTTTGTGCATTTGGTTTCAAACATATTTGTTTTGTTATTTTGTTCCATCTGCCTCTTTGCTTGTTTACATATTTTATTTTCACTATGGTTTCATTTCATTACAGTATTTTCAGACTTCCTGCTTAGCAGTGTTGTGGAAGTTCACACCTCACAAGAACTAGCTCAAAGTTCAGTTCACACAGATTAAAATAAATAAATTCACATCCATAATTCACCATTTCAATTTTAACTGGTTTATGTTTAGTCATTTTGTATTTTTAAGTAATGAGAATAAATGACCCATGAGTTTACTTTTTTCAATTTTATGCGTCTTATATTAGCTATTACAGTGTTCTTGCATTAAATACAATAATTAAAAAAACTTTTCTATTTAAATGTACTTTATTGAGTTATACCCAGCACCAAACACACATAACCATATATGCTATATTCTCCGATCAAAAGAAATTAAATTGATGCAAGTATATATATTGTCACAAGAACGAGACATTGACAGATAAAGAGTTGGGCAGCCACCCGATATTGTGGTATCCTGGCTAAAAGTCTTTCCAGCACAATACAGAGCACTGAAGTGCACACAACCGAGTCCAAAACAAGACTAAAGAAACAAAGGAAAAGGGGCAGGTTTTAAGGGGAGACAGGAAGTGAGGTCGTATGGATCCGCACGTGGTCTTCCACCATTGGCTCGTAGAGTCGGAGGTGACATCAGAGGGACTGAGCTGGTGTGGCCGACTTCCATTGGCTCAGTCCCGAAGTGATGTCAGGTGATCCAGGTGAAATCCCCCGGGGATGGTCTACAGGCAAGGGAGAAAAAGAGTCAGTGCACTCTGCCACACCCCGGCATGCCCCCGAACTGCCTTCACTCAAGCCCTTAGCTGCCTCCCATGCGACGCAGGTGACAAGGCCCCCCCTTAGCCCAGACCACGGGTCGGGCACTAACCGAGAGGTCGGGAACCCGAGAAAGAGCATCAGCGCTTGGCGGAGAGCGCCCGACGATGAACGAGCGAAAACTTGTAATGGGCTGCAGGTCAAAAAAACCACCGGGTGACCAGGATTCACTCCTTGTGGAGGGCCATCCACTGTAGGGTGCATGGTCCGTGACAAGGTGAATTCGCCCAACAGGTAGTACCTCAGCTGAGTAATCGCCATTTAATCGCCAGAGCCTCCCTTCCACCGCAGTATACCTGGTCTCCCCGGTCCAACAGTTTCCGCTCAGGAACATGATGGGGTGCTCCACACCATCGACGCTTTTCAGCACGGCGCCCAGGCCTGTGTCCGGTCTGCCTGGAGGATGAAAGGCAAAGAAAAGTTAGGTGCCATCAAAACAGGTGGGACGTAAGGGCCTGCTTTAAGTCACTAAATGCTGCTTTTTCAGTCCATACCACAATGTTCGGGCCCTTCTTTGTTAAATCCGTCAAGGGCCCCCGCCTCTCGAAAACCGGGTACAAACCGGCGGTAGTACCGCTAACCCGAAAGGCTTGGACTTGCCGCTTGGTTCAGGACGGGCCATTTCAGAATGGCATCAATTTTGGAGCACTGTGGCCTTACGGTACCCCACCCACCAGGTAGCCTAAATATTTGGCTTCGCTAATCCAAAGAAGCATTTCTTGGGATTAATCCGAGCCCGGCCTCACCATGTCCGAAATCGCTTGGACATGCTGTAGGTGTTCCTTCCATGTGCTGGAATAGATGACCACGTCATCCAGGTAGGCAGCACTGTATGAGTTATGAGGCCGAAGCACTTTGTCCACCAGACGCTGAAAGGTTGCTGGAGCCCGTGAACCCAAATGGAAGGACATACTCCCTAGTGTCCGCTAGGGGTACTAAACGCTGCTTTTTCCTTCGCTGAGTCCGTTAAAGGAACCTGCCAGTACCCTTTCGCATGTCAAGTGGTGTGGTATTGAGCCTGTCCAAGCCTCTCGAGGAGGTCGCCCAGCGGGCATTGGATAAGCATCAAATTGGGAGATTTGATTAAGCCACGAAGTCATTGCAGAACCTCCAACTTCCGCAGGCTTACCGACGAGCACAATGGGCTGGACCAGGACTATAACTTTCCTCAATCACACCTAGCTCCAGCATGCGCTGATCTCAAGCTCCACTTCAGCCTTTTTGCTCGGAAGACGATACGGCGTTCTCGGACAACAACCCCGGGCCTGTCACGCATGTTGTGCTCAATCAGAGAGGTCCTTCCGGGTTCTCACTGACTCACCTCCAACGGTCCGATAACTGTTTCCAGCTCCTGCCGCTGTCTGGGACTTAAGTCCGGCCGGTTAAGGTCGTGGTGTGAGCGAAGAGTGAGCGGGCTGGCCGGAGGAGGGATCGGGTCCCTGTCCTTCCACGGTTTCAGCAGGTTCACATGATAAACTCCGCTCCTTTGGCCGACGTTGCTGACTCACCAAATAGTCGACCAGTCCTTCCCTCCTTAACCGTAGGGGCCCTGCCAGTGGGCAAGCAATTTAGAGTGGGAGGTAGGCACTAGGACCAGACCCGATCTCCGGCGAACTCCCGGAAGAGACGTGCGCGTTGTAGTAACCGGCCTGCGCTGCTTGAGCCTCCTCCATGTGACTTTTAAGGACAGGCTCAATTTTCTCAAATCTATCCGTAACTGCCGATATATTCCATATGTTTGTGGAGGGAGAGCCTCTTCTTCCCAGCCTTCTTTCAAAATATCTAATATGCCCGAGGTTGTCGCCTCGTATAGTAGTTCAAAAGGGGAGAACCCTGGAGGCTTGTGGACTTCCCGATAGGCAAAGGACGAGGGGAGGAGCTGATCCCAGTTCTTCCATCCTCGCTGACCACCTTACGCAGCATTTGCTTGAGAGTTTGATTAAACCTCCTACTAATCCGTCGGTTTGAGGATGATACAATCGAGGTCTTTAAATGCTTTATTTTCAGTAATCTGGCAGTCTCCTTGAACGCTTCCGAGGTGAAGGGGTCCCCTGGTCTGTCAAGACTTCTTTGGGATCCCCACGCCGAATACCCCTAGTAATTCCCGATGCATGGCTTTAGAGGTAGCTGAGCCGCAACGGGAAAAGCTTCCGGGTATCGTAGCGTAATCCACAGGACTAAAATGTACTTGGTCCCCGGCTGAGGGCTCCAGGGTCCCACCAGGTCGACCCCGATTCTGTGGAAGGGAACGCCAATCAGTGGAATAGGAATGAGAGGAGCACGGTCCCCCCTAGGAATTTGTCGAGTTGACACTCCGGCAGGAAGCGCAAAAGCTATCTAACCTCCTCATTAATTCCTGGTCAGTAGAACGGAGCTTGATCCGCTCCAGAGTTTTTCGGTGCCCAGGTGGCCACCTAGGAGGTGGGCGTGTGCTAGCTCACAGACCTGCCGCGGAAGGTACGTGGCACTAGCAGCAGCCTCGCTCCTGCCCGTCATGCATTGCTACACGGTAAAGGAGGTCATTATTAGCAAGTGAGGGGCCTGTGGCATCGACTGATTAGTGCGCTGGCATGGACAAGGACCACTGCATTTTTACAAACTTCAGGGAGTCATCATTCCATTGCTCCTCCTAAAAGAAGCCGCTTTTTAAATTGGAACCGCAACACGGAGAGGGTCAGCGCCGACCTCACTGGGCGTGGTTTCCCCCCGCTCCGCCCGGCGTGGTGGATGACGTGTTAGCCCGCGACGGGCCCGGAGTTGCCAGTCAGGGCGACTGCTCGCCTCTGCCGGGCTGATTACACGGCGTGGAGGCAGCTTGAGACGGGTTATCTCCGGGCCCATAACGAGGCCCAAATTAACCCTGGGAGTGGTATGTGTCTCACCGCTTTGATTTTAGACCAGTCCCCTCTAGTATCACCGGGTGTGGGGGGATCAGGTAGGACGGTACGGTGAGCTACGAACTGACCTCCGTAACTGATGACAAGCGGCGGACCTGTACCCAGCGGATGTCTCCGTGGACACAGGTTATACCGGTCTTAAAATTTAGCCACTGTTGCGGGTTTTAATAGCGTTAAGCAACAATTGAAATGTTGCTGCGGGGTCGAACAAACCGTGTTTGTGTCCGCTGGACGATCACCACGCCAGTATGTGGGACCGCCAACGGATTAGCCAGAGCACACCAACCTCCTCACCCTCCACCTGCATTCCTCCTTTCCTCAAGCGGTTTACCATGGGGCCCTGGACGCCAATCTGGCTCCGGATTGTACAGGGTGGTTGGTCTTGGAACATACCCCGCTGAGTTTGACATGAGGACGGTTCTGCTCCCTAGAGTGTGAGGCCCCCTCTGCGCTCCATAAGCTCTATGAGCTCAGCTATGTTCTTGAACCGCCCCTAAACCGGCTGGGTGAAGCCAGGGGAAGCGCTTCCAGGAGCAGATAGCAAGCTACCTGCTCTATTATTTGGCAGGGCGTTTTCAAATGGCCGTAGCCAATGCCCTACCATTGCCCATAAGGACCAGGCTTGTTTGTTGGTTGGCCGTTCAGGGTCCAACCTCCATGCTTTTATTTTATTCACCTGCCAGTCTGGGGCACCCTAGGTGGTAAATGGGGCTTTGGCTTCGCAGGAAGGCAGGCACTCTCCCCAAGAGAGCATACTGAGTCCCTTTTGCCTCCTCCAGGGCAGCCCACTCTGTGAGCCCCACCCGCACACTCCCTGGCCACCCCGGATGGGCTAGTTATGAGTGCTGGGCGGAGCCCGACCGGGTCACGCCAACCACGGGGCACCCTCCCCGCCTGAATACTCGGCCCCGGTACGCTCCCACCTGGGTATATTGCAGGTCCTGTCCCCTTCTCCTCCGGGACTTCTCCATCCTGCCGGCTACGCCACTGTCACAAGAACGAGACATTGACAGATAAAGAGTTGGGGCAGCCACCCGTATATTGTGGTATCCTGGCTGCAAAAGTCGTTTTCCAGCACAATACAGAGCACTGAAGTGCACACAACGAGCCCAAAACAAGACTAAAGAAACAAAGGAAAAGGGCAGGTTTAAAGGGGCAGGAAGTGAGGTCGATGGATCCGCACGTGGTCTTCCACCATTGGCTCAGAGTCGGAGGTGACATCAGAGGACTGGAGCGTGGGCCGACTTCCATGGCTCAGTCCCGAAGTGATGTCAGGTGATCAGGTGAAATCCCCCGGGATGGTCTACAGGCAAGGAGAAAAGAGTCAGTGCACTCTGCACACCTCGGCATGCCTCCGAACTGCCTTCACTCAAGCCCTTTAGCTGCCTCCCATGCGCCGCAGTGGACAATATATATATATATATATATATATATATATATATATATATATATATATATATATATATATATAAAATTACTGCCTATTCCACTGTGTGACACAAATGAAGACTGTGGAACCAGCATGTAGATGAACTAATCGATTACGCTCCCGGTCAAAGTTGCCACATATTACATGTCCAAGAATCCAGAATGTCACATAAAACTGAACTAGCTCATGTTCAAATTCTTCACTTTGCAAATACGTTACATTCAGTTCACGTTCTTAGAAAATGTGCTCAATCAATGAAGTGCTTTTTTTGAACTAGTTCATCCACAATACTGATGCATAGGGTCAGGTAAGTTAAAGCCAAGATGAGCAGCAGAGTCCTGTCATCAGTCAGGTAATTTAAGATTATGTGGTCAAGAGAAAAGTTAACTTTGCTTGCTTTTCATCCATTTTTTCATGTCAAAGAATGGTGATGTTGACTGGGAAAAAATATATTCTGATTTTATTATACAGATGTTTAGTTACCAGTAAAGGAAACATACCATATACTCACTTTAAGTTCTCCCATGGATAAGTCGTGGTTTGATTTTACCCGTATAATTTATGTTGACGTCACCTGAGAGAGTAACCACGGAGCACACTGTATTCATTTTCTTTTTATGTTGTGCTACGGACCACACGGTAATACCAGAACTATTCCAAAG
Organism: Polypterus senegalus; assembly: GCF_016835505.1. Taxonomy (NCBI): domain Eukaryota; kingdom Metazoa; phylum Chordata; class Cladistia; order Polypteriformes; family Polypteridae; genus Polypterus; species Polypterus senegalus. The sequence continues at coordinate 6,447 of NW_024381518.1, forward strand.
CGGTGTTTGCACTGTTTTGTGTTTTTGTATCTAACAACTTCATACACCTTTATCATAAGAGCATCCCTTATCTACAATGGATCGATCAGAAGAAATATGAAGCTGGTTTTGAATTAAAAGTCGTTGAAGTGGCTTAAAGAAATTAGTAACTGCCCTGCTGCAACAAAATTCAATGTGTCTGAGAAACTGATGCAGATTGAGGAAGCAAGAAGATATATAAAAAAATCTAAGTGTCGATTTTGAACAGGTATAGTTGGGTCTGATTTATGATCGATTTTCAGATTTCAAGACCTATTTATCATGAGCATATCGTTACATCAAAAACAAGGTTCTTGTCAACACTGTTGAGGAGTGCATGTACAAACAGCTGCTTTGGACAATTGACTGCAGGTTCAACTTACTAAGATGTTAAGTTTGTTTGGTGAGGAACCTCCCCAAAACTATAAATTCAGGATCTCAAACAACAAATACTGAAGTAGTGTTCTTTGTATGGTGTTTGGGGTGTCAGAAGAGAGAAAAAGAAAACATTTTCATTTAACCTTTTTTATCTGACCCAAATTTTTTTTTTGTTTTAAG
>NW_024381519.1:0-10606 GCF_016835505.1 Polypterus senegalus
AGATAGATAGATAGATAGATAGATAGATAGATAGGAATTTATTTAGCTTTTTATAGAAGATCAAAACGTGAATATTATAGCAAACAACACCGCCCCTCAAATCCCAACCAGAATTACTAAAAATAAAGAAAAAAGTTCGAACTTGGCAAAAGATAAAAAGAGTAGTCCCAGTCCTAGTGAAGCATTATAAATGTATGTTGACATTAGTATAAAGTACTTATTCTGCAGAATAATTTGATTCATGAAAGTCAACCAATGCTCTTGAGTCATTCGATTCCATCCATCCATCCATCCAACCTCTTCCGGTTATCCGAGGTCGGGTCGCAGGGGCAGCAGCTTGAGCAGAGATGCCCAAACTTCCTTCTTCCCAGCCACTTCTTCTAGCTCTTCCGGGGGAATCCTGAGGAGTTCCCAGGCCAGCCAGGAGACATAGACCCTCCAGTGTGTCCTGGGTCTTCCCCGGGGCCTCCTCCTGGTTGGACGTGCCCAGAACACCTCACCAGGGAGGCGTCCAGGAGGCATCCTGATCAGATTCCCGAGCCACCTCATCTGACTCCTCTCGATGCGGAGGAGCAGCGGCTCTACTCTGAGCCCCTCCCGGATGACTGAGCTTCTCACCCTATCTTTAAGGGAAAGCCCAGACACCCTGCGGAGGAAACTCATTTCAGCCGCTTGTATTCGCGATCTCGTTCTTACTACCCATAGCTCATGACCTTTTTCACCACGACAGACCAATGCAGAGCCCGCATCACTGTGGACGCCTCACCAATCCACCTGTTAATCTCACGCACCATTTTTCCCTCACTGGTGTACAAGACCCAGAGAAACTTGAACTGCTGCACTTGGGGCAGGATCTCGCTCCCATCCCTGAGAGGGCACTCCACCCTTTCCTGGCTGAGGACCATGGTCTCGGATTTGGAGGTGCTGATTCCCAACCCTCAGCTGAGAACCAATCCAGAGAGAGCTGAAGATCATGGCCTGATAAAACAAACAGGACAATATTATCTGCAAAAAGCAGTGACCCCCCTCAACACCCTGGTTGTACCTAGAAATTCTGTCGATAAAAGTTATGAACAGAATTGGTGACAAAGGGCAGCCCTGGCGGAGTCCAACTCTAACTGGAAACGTGTTTGACTTACTGCCGGCAATGCAGACCAAGCTCTGACACTGGTTGTACAGGGAATGAACAGCCCTTAACTGGGGGTCCAGTACCCCATACTCCCAGAGCACCCCCCACAGGATTCTGTGAGGGACATGGTCGAACGCCTTTTCCAAGTCCACAAAACACATGTAGACTGGTTGGGCAAACTCCCATGCACCCTCCAGAACACTGCTAAGGGTGCAGAGGTAGTCCACCGTTCTGCGACAAGGATGAAAAACACACTGTTCCTCCTGAATCTGAGGTTCGACTATCCAATTGACCCTCCTCTCCAGAACACCCAAATAGATTTTTCCAGGGAGGCTGAGGAGTGTGATCCATCTGTAGTTGGAACACACCTTACGGTCCCCCTTCTTAAAAAGGGGGACCACCACCCCGGTCTGCCATTCCAGAGGCACTGTCTCCGATGTCCATGCGATGTTGCCGAGACGTGTCAACCAAGAGAGTCCAACAACATCCAGAGCCTTGAGGAACTCCGGGCGTATCTCATCCACCCCTGGGGCCCTGCCACCGAGGAGTTTTTTGACCACCTCGGTGACCTCAGTCCCAGAGATGGTGGAGCCCACCTCCAAGTCCCCAGGCTCTGCTTCTTAATTTGAAGGCATGTTAGTGGGATTGAGGAGGTCTTCAAAGTACTCCTCCCACCGACCCACAACGTCCCGAGTTGAGGTCAGCAGCGCACCATCCCCACCATATACAGTGTTGACACTACACTGCCTCCCCCTCCTGAGATGCTGGAAGTCTCCCAGCAATACGAGGGAGTCCCCAGAAGGTATGCCCTCTAGTACCCCCTCCAGGTACTCCAAATAGGGTGGGTACTCCAAACCGCTGTTCAGCGCATATGCACAAACAACAATTAGGACCCGTCCCCCAACCCGAAGGCGGAGGGAGGCCACCCTCTCGTCCACTAGGGTAAACCCCAATGAACAGGCTCCTTGTCGGGGGCAATAAGTATACCCACACCCGCTCAGCGTCTCTCATCAGGGGCAAATCCAGAGTGGTAGAGAGTCCAGCCCCTCTCAAGGAGATTGGTTCCAGAGTCCAAGCTGTGCGTCGAGGTGAGCCCGATTATATCTAGCTGGAACCTCTCGACCTCGCGCACTAGCTCAGGCTCCTTCCTCTTCAGAGGGTGACATTCCATGTTCCAAGAGCCAGCTTCTGTAGCCGAGGATCAGACCGCCAAGATCCCCGCCTTTGGCCACCACCCAACTCAAACTGCACCCGACCTCCTTGGCCCCTTCTACAGGTGGTAAGCCCATGGGAAGGGGGAACCATGTTGTCACTTCAGGTTGTGCCCGGCCGAGCCCCATGGGTGCAGGCCCGGCCACCAGGCGCTTGCTATCGAGCCCCAACTCCAGGCCTACGTCGTCCTAGGCTTTTGTTCTTCATAGGGGTTTGGTTGAACCGTTCTTTGTCTGATCCCTCACCTAGGACCAGTTTGCCTTGGGTGACCCTACCAGGGGCATAAAGCCCCGGATAACAGAGCTCCTACGATCATTGGGACACGCAAATCCCTCCACCATGATAAGGTGGCGGATCGAGGAGGAGGTCATTAGAATATTAGAACAATTTTGACGAAAACAGGCCATTCACCCCAAAAAAGCTTGCCAATCCTATCCACTTAATTCTTCCAAAATAAAAGCACATCTAATGTTGAAAGTCCCTAAAATCCTACTGTCTTAATATTATTAAAAAGATGCACACTGAAGTTAGTGTCTGCATTTGGAGGTCTATAACGCACTCCTAAAGTAAGGCCTTTTCCCTAATAGTTTATGGACAAATCCAGATGCCGTCACTAAGAATGGGCTCATCATCAAAGCTATAGAAGACTTGCATTTCTGTTCTATTTTATATGAAGGCAACCTCCCCTTTTCTTTTCTGTCTATCCTTCCTGAAAAATGTATACCTCCACCATTATACTCATCCCCATCTTTCCTGTTTAACCTGGTTTCTGTTATTGAGAGGATGTTTGGAATTGTTCATAATGGCATTCCATTTTGTCTTTATTCACCAAGATAGGTGATTTGTCAGATAATCTGGGATCTGTTGAATCATTACAGAGGGACATGGATAGCATACAGGCTTGGGCAGATTTGTGGCAGATGAAATTTAATATCAGTTAATATAAAGTATTACATGTAGGAAGTAAAAATGTTAGGTTTGAATAAACAATAGGAGGTCTGAAAATCGAGAGGAAAATATGAGTCATAGTGGACTGCCAGACAGTGTTCAGAGGCCATTAAGAAGGCTTACAGAATGTCAGGTCACTCTGATGTGTGAGTACAAGACAAGGAGGTTATGCTGAAGATTTATAACTCACTCCTGTGATCTCATCTGGAGTATTGTGTGCAGTTTTGGTCTCATGGCTACAAAAATGACACTGCAGAACTGGAAAAAAAACCCAGAGTAGAGCAACTAGGCTGATTCCAGGACTACAGAAGATGAATTATGAGGAAAGATTAAAAGAGCTGAGCCTATACAGTTTAAGAAAAAGAAGATTAAAAGGAGACCTGACTGAAGTGTTTAAAATTATGAAGGGAATTAGTCCAGTGGATCGAGAAAGTGACTTTAAAATGAGTTCATCAAGAACACGGGGACACAGTTGGAAACTTGTTAAGGGTAAATTTTGCCCAAACATTGGGGAGTTTATATTTACACAGAGAACCACAAACACATGAAATAAGTGACCAAGTAATGTGGTAGGCAGTAGGACTTTAGAGACTTTCAAAATTAGACTTGATGTTATTTTGGAAGAATTAAGTGGATGAGACTGGTGAGATTCGATGGGATGAATGGCTTGTCCTCGTCTCGATTGTTTTAATGTTCTAATGTTCTACATAACACCTTTTACTTACTGGATATTAATCTTGAATTAACTACTGAGATTTTGGGGGTCTGTAAGTGACAATATAAATTGCTTGTTGAGAAAGTTAGGTTTCCTTTAAGAATAACATTGTTGTACAGTGGGGGCCAATAAACCTTTTCATGGAACCATCCCACCATTTAAAATTCACAGACAAATTCATTAAAGCTGTACTTTATCTTCCCTATTGTTTGTGCTCTAAACCAGTTAATAGGGTATTATGCTCAATGAACAAGCAATACAAACCTCACAACTAGCAGACAGCAACTTCATTTTTCTGGAAGTAGTAGTGAAGTGCATAAAGCAACGGACCTAATTAAAAATTTCATATATAGCATCAAGGATGAATTTAAATAAAAGAAAATAATAAAATAATGAAAACTTTAATAAAAACACCTATTTGTTTTTTTAAAATAAAGTAAAAATCAGATGGAAGCAGTGCTGTAAACCTTAATGAAACTGCTAAACTCTATTATGAAAAAGTTTGATTCAGGGTTGGCTTAAAACTTCAGAATTCAAGGGAGAGTTTTACGCTCAGAGGGCCTGTCCTGTGTTTCCTACATACTCATTCTTTGAAATTCCAATCCTACTTGTACCTTTCTAAACAAATCTTGTTTATCTTAAATAGAAAAATAGACAACACAAGATTAAAAGTGAAGGAAATTAAAGGCAAATATTGTGGTGATGGACTTAAAAAGCCTAGATTTTGCAAACATTGAATTATATCCCAAAATAATTCACAGTAAAGATATTAAAAAAGTCTTTTGAGCAAAATTTTCATTTTTTTTTTAAATTTGAAAACATTGATATTTTTAAGTTTGTTTCACTGTGTTCTTATGCAGTAGGAAGTTTAGTGAAATTAGCTAAGTTCTTCCAACAAGTGTAGAGCAGAATGAAGTGTTTTTGGTCCAATTGCTCCAAGCACAACTTTTCCCCTCACCACTCCCTAATTTGAAAAAAATAAAAGCATGAACTTCAGAAGGAAATGTTAATGTTTGGAAAACCGGAATGAAATATACGTTTTGTTGGCATGTCAGCTTTTAAGTTAAAATAGTTCTTCTTCAAGCATAAATTACATTTTGTAAAGGGGACTTTACCACAATGATTGGAGTAATTCCTGATGTAATATTGTGTGTACCCTCATGAAAAATAAATATTTCAAAAATGCTTATTTAATATTGAAAACTTTGGAACAATTCTTATCAATGGGATCAGCATAACAAAAAATGAACCCCAGCTTTATTAATGACCTCTCTTTCCATGAACCTCTTGTGCAATTTAAAATTGGACATCAAAATGAATGGCTGACCACTTTTTCAAGATAAAATTAAAAACTAATTTTAAGAAATGTTATATGAAATCATATTATCCATGCAACAATCTATTATCTAAATTCATGGCAAATATATATTATTGAACACATTTTTCCTAACTGTATACATTCAAAATATATTTGGCTAAATATTTATTATTTACTAATTGCACTTCTAGACCAAAAACAGCCAGCACTTCAGTCAGAGATTTGGCAGCCAACTAAAAACATAAAAGCTCTGAAGTGCATAGTGAAGAACATAATATGGGGATATCTGTCTTGTATTTATGTAAAACAATCTCATTTGTGTCACATGCGGCACCTGGCATTATAAACTGCTTTAAGTTACACCGTTTGGTGTTATCGCTCTGTTTGTGTATGGTGTTTTTCTTCATGTTATCTGTTTTATTTGGTAAGTTTGTTTCTAGCACTATAAATTGCACAGTACAATGACCCTTCACTAGTTGCGAACATTTGTCATGGTGCCTTTTTGTTGCCCCGCTTTTGTCATTAACTGACATTATTATGTTGTTTGTGTGGGTTACCATGGCATACATAATGGCACAGCTTTACTTATGCATGAAACAGAAGCTCCCCTTTATTTTTTTATTATGCATTTCAGAACTTTTGTACAAAGAAACTTGATGAAATAAATGATTTTATAAGCATACTATTTTTAAGTGAAAGTTACCCTTAATTTTAACGCTGTTCAAAGATACTGTAAATGACTACAGAAAGCACAGCTTCACCTTACGTCAATATACATTTAGGTTCTTGAAGTATACTCACAGTAAACACCCAGAGAGGAGACAACACTCAGTAGCACAGAACACAGCAATAGAAGCAGCAGCTTTAAACGCCCACATTTTTGATTCTCAGGAGCTGGAAGTATTAATAAGAGAGAAAATAAATGGATACTCTTGCACAAAGAGCGCCGAAGAGAAAAACACTAATGGAAATGCTTTAAGCCATGGGAGACAGTATTGTGGTCTCACCTTTACTTATCTTTCCATTGGACTGCTTTTTGTTTTCATCCTTTTTACAGCCATCATTGCTGCAGGCTTCATATATGTCATTGTCTTGTAATTTATAGGCATCTGAAAATCAAAAACTGGATTCAGGGACACAACACTACACAGAAGTTGTAAAGCGGGTGTTCAGAGTTATGGCACAGACGGCAACCTGATACATGCTGCTGATGCTATAATCTGTAAAATTCTGTAAATAGTCTGGGCATCTGGCCTTCATCAATGTCTACCCTGCTAAAGTTATTTACACTACACCAGAACAATGCTAACATTTATATAAAACTGAAAATGTTAATGCAGAACAAAGAGGATCATCAGGCATGAAGTGAGAAGTACGATAAAATTAATTTATTTATTAAACCTGCCTGAGGACATTAAAAATCAGAGAGGAAAGATTTGCAGTTGGTTGCACAGATTATTGTAGAAACGGAACACACGTGAAATGCATGTGTTTCAAATAATAATTATTATTTCCAATTGAAAACTCCAGCACTTCACTCCCAGATAATCATTCAAGTCAGGAACTAATAGAACTTTGTGCCCATTCTGTGGCGGTGGGGGTATGGAATAGTAGGCTGCTTGCTGCTTGTCTTGATCAGCACATTTAGAAGACAAAACACGCTGACTGAGAAGTGGAAAGGGATTTAAGGTGGGCCAAATTTACAAGTTTTTTCGTAGGCTTTGGTAAATCTAGTGTTAAGCATGTTGATTTTTAACACTCTGCCTTTTGTCCATATTTATGAATCACACTATTTGTGTTTTTGTGTCTACACAGCATACATATAAGCATGACAAAGAAGATAAGATCATAAAGCTCATAAAGCTTTTGTTAGCTAAATCTCAAAGAATGATGTATGACAATATTTCATTGAGATGCTTTTTAAAGTGATCAGAGTTTATGTTTCACGACTTGGTAGTTTGTTTATGATATCCTCCAATCCTTTGTGTCAACAAGTTTTTCCTGAATCTGTTCATAATGAATGTACTTCCTTTTCTGCTGTTGTCAAGTACATGTGGTTTACAATTTAAGTGAAAGATGTCTGGCAATATTTGCCAGTCTCAGACAGCATTTCAAAAATATATAGAAATATTTCAAACTATCTACTCTTACATGATCTTGCTAACAGGGAGAAAGGGAGACTAGAAGACTAGAAGACTGGAAATCAGCCATACATAGAAAATAATCTACAGTAGCTGAATTGTAGAAAATTAGCTATATATACAGTGGCGTGTAGAAGTATTCAATTCCCTTGAAAGTCTTTGTCCCCATATTTATCTATTCAATATTTTAATGCAAACTCTTATGCTGTAACAACACATTTCCAAAGTCAAAATAAACCATTTTCTGTAGATGTTTAACTGAAGAAGAAAAACTCAAAAGTTAGTGTTTGCCTAAATATTCAAGACCTACATATTCATACTTTGTTGAGAACTCTTATGCTGCAATAACAGCCTTTATTCTTTTGTGGGTAATTATGTACCATATTCAATTTGAACTTTAAAAGCCTGTTTCCCATTTTTGGGGAATTTGGGAGATCAGGCTGTCTTGGTTGTAGTCGTTTCTGGGAAGGCCAGTAAAGATTCTGGCCCATGTTTGATAGATAGATAGATAGATAGATAGATAGATAGATAGATAGATAGATAGATAGATAGATAGATAGATAGATAGATAGATAGATAGATAGATAGATAGATAGATAGATAGATAGATAGATACTTTATTAATATCAGGGGGAAATTCACATAATCCAGCAGCAGCATACTGATACAAAAAACAATATTAAAGAGTAATAAAAATGCAGGTAAAAACAGACAAAAACGTTGAATAATGTTAAAGTTTAAGGGGTGGCATTGAAGAGTCCCATAATGTGGGGGAGGAATGATCTCTTCAGTCTGTCAGTGGAGCAGGTCAGTCACAGCAGTCTGTCGCTGAAGCTGCTTCTCTGCCTGGAGATGACACTGTTCAGTGGATGCAGTGGATTGTCCATGAATGACAGGAGTCTGCTCAGTGCCCTTCGCTCTGCCACAGATGTTAAACTGTTCAACTTCATTCCTACAATAGAGCCTGCCTTCCTCACAAGTTTGTGCCTCCCCAGCACACCACCGTGTAGAAGAGGGCACTCGCCACAATCGTCTGGTAGAATATCTGCAGCATCTTATTGCAGATGTTGAAGGACGCCAGCCTTCTAAGAAAGTATAGTTGGCTCTCACCTTTCCTACAGAGAGCATCAGTATTGGCAGTCCAGTCCAATTTATCATCCAGCTGCACTCCCAGGTATTTATAGGTGTGCACCCTCTGCACACAGACTCCTCTGATTATCACGGGGTCCATGAGGGGCCTGGGCCTCCTAAAATCCACCACCAGTTCCTTGGTCTTGCTGGTGTTCAGGTGTAAGTGGTTTGAGTTGCACCATTTAACAAAGTTCTTGATTAGCTTCCTATATTCCTCCTCCTGCCCACTCCTGATGCAGCCCACGATAGCAGTGTCATCAGTGAACCTTTGCACGTGGCAGGACTCCGAGTTGTATTGGAAGTCTAATGTATATAGGCTGAATAGGACCAGAGAAAGTACAGTCCCCTGCGGCGCCCCTGTGTTGCTGAACACAATGTCAGACCTGCAGTTCCCAAGACGCACATATTGAGGTCTGTCTGTAAGAATGTCAACGATCCATGCCACCAGGTGTGACGGACCTATAGCCTTAGGTGGTGAAGCAGCAGCCACTCCATGGTCTTCATCACATGTGACTTTAGAGCAACAAGCCGGAAGTCATTCAGCTCATGAGGACATGATACCTTTGGGACTGGGGTGATACAAAATGTTTTCCAAAGCCTCGGGACTCTTCCCTGTTCCAGGCTCAGGTTGAAGATGCACTGTAGAGGACTCCCCAGCTCCAGCTCACAGGCTTTGTTTGTGGCTTATGTTAGATTTTTTAACCCATTTTCGTTATGCTTGAGACATCTAAACATGACATTCAGTTTTAATAATACTGCTAATTCTTATTCTGCACAGAAGTTATATTCCTGAAAAACTCCCATGGATATGGAAGATCCAGGTACTAAAGCATTGATACTTTTGGTAAAATGTGGTGTTCTGGCGGAACACAAGCTCAACAGCTTGGGGTTTGGGAGATGCACAGCCCTCTGCTCTCACCCCTCAAGGCTCAGTAATGATCCTTTCACTGTTTCACATGCATAAACCTTGTCATGACTTTTACTTCCTCTGTAGTCAAGTTTGATCATCTTCTAGATGCTCCACCAAAGGCTACGAGTGACCAGAGTGGGACTGTCCCAAGAGCTACCATTAGTGGCAGGTGATGTGTACAAAGGGCAAGAACTTAATGAGTGAGAACCTATACCCTGGATTTACTGGGAATTCCTTGATCGTGGAGAACATCCCCGTCATGAGTGGGGTTCAGTAGTTCATTCATGCTGTGAAATTCCTGTTCTACCACATTCCATTGGTGCTCTGTTGGATATAGAATGCCACTGAAAAACAATGAACTAATTTTCATGTTTATGAAATCAGTTTGAGATGACATTTGCTTTACAACATGGTGCCATATCATGCTGGAAGCAACCATTAGAAGATGGGTGAATTGTGGATATGAACAGATGTTCATAGTCAGCTTCAATAATCAGATAGACTATGGCATTCTAGTGGTGGCTAATTGGATGCAGAGTGTGCCAAGAAAACATTCCCCACACCATTACACCACCATCACCACCAGCCTGAATTACTGACACAATGGAGGTTGGGTGCAAGGATAAGCACCAAATTTTGAACCTATCATCTGTGTGCCTCAGAAGAAATTGGAATTCACCAGAACAAGCCTCATTTTTTCAGTCTCTAGCTGTCTACTTTTAGTGAGCCTGTGCCTACTTCAGCCTCAGCTTTCTGTTTTGAGCTGTCAAGAGAAGAACCTGATGTGGTCTTCTGCTGTTGTAACCCATCCACATCAAGGTTCAAAGTGTTATGGATCCTGCATACCACAGACAGGTTATCTGAGTTACCGTAGTCTTTCTATCATCTCAGAACTAGTCGGGTAATCTCCTCGGATCAATCTTCATCAACATAGGCACTTCTGTCTACAGAAATACTGGTCACTGGATGCTTTTTTATTTTTCACACCATTATGAGTAAACACTAGAGATTTTTGAGTGTAACAAGCCCAGGAGATTAGCAGCGCAGCCCAGCACAACAATCATGCCCGAGTCCAAATCACCGAGATGACATTTTCCCAATC
>NW_024381520.1:0-14562 GCF_016835505.1 Polypterus senegalus
AATTGCTTACGGTTCCGAGCTGTCGAAGGGTTTAAGTCAGTCGACAATGTTGTCCTGGAAAGTACACCCACCAAACCAATGTTCCAAAACCAACCGAACTTACTGTTATCTGCTCGAACCATGACCAGCTTACTATACTCGGCCGTCAAGCGGCGTCACTGAAGCATTCAAACATTCTTAGCCAAATAATGCAATACTGTCGCGCTTGCCACATTATGTTCTAACTACAGAGTCAGAGTCTCATTGCATGGTTCTAACTTGTATTGAGTCGAGGTATTGACGCGAACACCATACATACGGGTATTGACTCGAACACCGTACATACGGGAATTGATGCAAACACCATACATAATGGATAGTATCAAATTATATATAAGGATATAAATGTCTCTGTAAAAATAAAAATAAACATCCATCCATTATATCCTAACTACAGGGTCATGGGGGTCTGCTGGAGCCAATCTCAGGGCACAAGGTAGGGAACAAATCCCAGGCAGGGCGCCAGCCCACACACACACGGGACAATTTAGAATCGCCAATGCCGCTAACCTGCATGTCTTTGGACTGTGGGAGGAAACCCACGCAGACACAGAGAGAACATGCAAACTCCACACAGGGAGGACCCAGGAAGTGAACCCGGGGCTCCTAACTGAGAGGCAGCAGCGCTAACACTGTGCAACCATGCCACCCTAAAATAAACATTATTTGTTTATTTTTTTCTATCTTTTTTAACAGTGAATTTCTGTTATTTTATTTTACAAATTGTTTAACGTACTTAAATTCTCAAATTGCCCTCCTAAAAAATCAAATTGCCCCCCAGTGGGGTGTGTGCCCCACGTTAGGAATCACTGGTTTAAAGGAACATTATGGACATAAATAAATAAATAAGCAACAAACAGCATATTTTGTGACACATTTATTTATTTCTTCCCATTTTGTGACACATTTATTTTTTCTGTCCATTATGTGACATCTTTATTTATGCTTCTTGGATGCTCTTTTATCAAACATTTGACTGACTTCATTTACAAATTACAACCGTATACCCATTCATCTATTAAAATTAACACTGAAGCTCTGTATACCAACATCCCCAGTTTGCACAGTTGGTCCAATTTTACAACTTCTTTCTGTGATTTTCTAATCAATATTTCACAAGTTGCTTTAAAGTGGATATTTTTCTGTTTCTAAAAAAATGATCAATATAAGGCAGTAGACATGGGTGTGTCCTTCAATCCAAGTACTGCAAACAACACAGTGGAATTTGAAAAGTTATATGTATTTATAACAATCAATATTTCTGCACCCTGTGGCCCACCAGACTGGCACCGCCAGCTGAACCTGACACAGACACGCGGGACACAGGTTCAATGCACACTTAGTTTATTTTATTTTTCCCTTGTGGGAAACGCCTTCCCCATTCCCGCAAGTATAACACAGTCCCTGCACAAGCACAGCACATTACCATAAGTCTCTTCCTTCTCTTTATCTTTCTCCTCCTTCACTCCTTGGGTCAAGCTTCTTCACTCCTCCTCCCGACTGGATTTTTGAGTAGAGGCTGCTGGCTCATTTTATAACGCAACCAGAAGTGCTCCAGGTGCTTGATTACTTGTTTCTGGCAGCACTTTCGGTGTGGTCAAAGAACTGCCTATAAGGGCTCAGCAGCTCCTGCTGCAGCACCCCCTGGTGGTGCCTGCAGATCCCAATAGGGCTGTACCACACTCTAATGCCCATGAAGCCCTGCAGGAGTCTAAGCAACCGCTGCAAGCCTGGGAGTTGCCATCTAGCGCCCCGGGAGGTAATGCTCTGGCCATGTTTGCTCCCCGGTCCTCCCAGTGTGGTGGCGTTCCAGCCTGGTAAGAGCCCCGGCCACACGCTACACTGCCCTTCCCACAGCTGAGCCTTGTGGGGTGAAGCATCCCGCCCCGTGAGGGTTGTCTTTCTCCAGGAGGGGGGTCAATGCTGTCTGGTCCATGGCTTCTCCCTGCAACAAAACAAGACTAGTACAGTAGACCCCGCGAAGATGCAGTTCAGAGTTCGTGGCCTCAGTCATTCATGGATTTTTCCTTAGAACCTAACTAATAATTGTTAGCCGAAACCGTAGATATCCTCTGCAGTTTTTATGGCTTTTTCATGGCAATACTGTACTGTAGAGAGAACAGGAAGCAACTGCGGCTTGGGATGGTGAAAGTAGCCAATAGAATTTGAAACTGTAACTCTGAGCAGTCCCTGCAGAGGCTCTGATTCGTCTTCTGCTGAGGATGCTGGGGCTGTTTAGGTCAAAGGATGTCAGTGCGGCTTTTAAAAAGGGGGTCGGTGACCATAAGCAAAAAAAAAGTTTTTGTAATTTGTATTTCAAGTTCCTGTCTGGCTGCCTTCAGTTGGGTTACCTGTACTTATTAATTTTGTCCTGGATCGTTTTGTGTGTCTGGATTGTCTGCTATCTGCCTGTGTACATGAGAACCGTAAGTGGATTCATGGCCATCCTGCAAAGAAAGAGCACACCTGAACCCGTCATCACCATTTCAGGTACTAGTGGTAGGACTATCTGTACATTCCCATTCAAGCGTACGGATCTCTGGACTATCTATTTTCATCATTACATTTCATTTTTTGCCATTTTTCATGAAGCTTTTCTCACGATTTACTGTGTTTGTTTTGTTTGTGCTTTGTTGTATTTAATGTGTAATTGCCGTAAGGGGAACAGGTATCGTTGTTTTCTTATTTCATTTGTTTTCGTTACATTCTTTATTTGCTGTTTGATTACTGGTTTATTTTGTTTTTGTCTCTGTTTGTGAGTGCGGCGTGGGTCTGGTCAAGGTTGGGTGCGTCCCTGGAATCTCCACCATAAAAATAAATAAATTGCCGTCTTCTCGATGGCGTGAATCAGCAGCCCTTTGTGAGCAGGAGAGCTGAACACACCCCTAGAAGACACAGACGCTCCTCAAAAACCCCCTCTTAAAAAACGCAATTAGATTACCTTCACATTGCTCCCTTACTTGCTGGGCTTACTTCTTGTGCGACTCTACATTAACTTAAAAGCCTGAACAGCACCTGTCCTTTTTGGCTGATTGCTTTGTTTCTCTCTCCTCCCCCAGACATTCTCTGTTCCTGTTGTGGGTTGTGCTCTCCAATGATGTTTGTCTATTTTTTAATCGATAACTAACTGCATACTGAGCTCCTTTTACTTCTGAAAGAGAAATGTTTGTTTGAAGTGTTTGAATAAAGTTCCTGTCTCTACAATCTCCTGTGTTTCTATACAATTCTGTGACCCAAGCGTGACACCCTGCAGTACTGCAGCCTCAATGTCCCTGGGATTGAGCCACTGTACTAAGACAGCCTGCAAGCATCAGTGCTTAGCTCTGTGTGCTTCGTGCAGCCAGTTCAAGTGCAGTTGACTCAGTGATTCACCCATGTAGCTTTATCCAGGGTGTTAGTTGTACTTTGTACATATTGTTCTAGTTGTTTTTAAAATAATTTTTACAGTTCATTAGCAGTGCGTAAAATGATCAGTGTTGCAGTAATTGTGATGCTCTTTGCATGAAAAAAAAATGTGTTCCATTAAAATTTCACTTTTTCTTTGTGAATTGTGAAGTTTACTTAAAGTGCAACAAAAAAGTATTTGGCGTCCAGGGATGCATTAACCCCAAGTATGTGGCAGTTCAAGGGTTAAAGCCCCAAGATGCAACTGAAACGATTTGAACCGTCTAAGGCCGTCTTTCCTTTACATTCTTTATTTTTCGGTAATGTATTAAGCTGAGTTTGAAATTAAATTAAAGTGTTTTGGGGGTATATTTAGGGTTTAAACTATAAAAGTAGGCATTTTTTTAACCACATCCAAAACTCGTGGTTTTTCACAATTCATGGGTTCTCTAGGAACATAACCCCTGCGAATTTTGGGGGTGTACTGTACAGGCAGGTGCTGAGCCGATGCCATTTCCCGGCGTCTACTGCCATTTTAAATGGACAGCACCTCTAGACGTGGCCCTGATTCCAACAGTTATAACAGTGCCGCCTCCCCCCCCATCTCGCTCCCTTGCCCTGTGGGCATGTAAACAGGACAGGAAACCCCACGTCACCTCACACAAAGCCAGTGCAGGATTTACGTATAAACTACACAAGCTATAGCTTAGGGCCCCGCCTTCTTGGGGGCCCCAAAACAAATCATATTTGGCACTTACATAGAATATCTGGACTTATAAAGGGCCCCATGTCTCAAATAGCTTAGGGCCTTATCAAGTCTAAATCTGGCCCTGCACAAAGCCGAGGTGGGTGTTTCTTTTAGCCTCCATGCAGTGAAGCCCTCTGCTGCACCTGAGTGGACAGGCTTTCGCTCTGTGCTGTTAGGCAACCCAGTTTTCCCTTTCCAGGTCCTCCTCTTACTTTTGGATGCAACGACAGTCTGGGTTTCTCTTTGGGAACAGAAGAGAGCCCACGCTGTCTGCACCCCTTTGGACTTGAGTGAGATCTACGCTGGCCTTTGGGGTGTGACGCTCTGGCTGCCTCTGCTTACAAACCGGCGCCTCACGCACACACCTCTGCCGTATCCGCCCCCACTGCGCGATCAATCATCACACCTGCCTCCTCTGTCAGAGTTCTAGCTACTCGCATTCCCTCAGATGTTACATCAGGAAGCAATTCACTTAGACCTCCTTGCTTATTTACAGTACAAGAAACACTCACCTGTACCGCTGCATCACGTCGGCCACAGAGTCTAGCATTATGCCTCTTCGTCTCCTCTTGTGCTTCCTTCAGGAGTGCCTCAGGCATCCTCTCCAGCCACTCAATTCTCTGCCTCAGCAGAGCCAGTCCCTGCAGGAAAGACCTTATGGGTTGGAGCATATCATCCTGCTCATGTACAGCCCACAACAGGTTAATACATTTGGCCGGCGGCAGACTCTGACTTACCTCGTTAACCTCCGCCGGCCGCCAACCATTGGTGCTTTGCGCCTCAAGTGCAGGCCCTGTCGGGTGTCCTCGGAGATTAGGGAGGAGGTTTGCCGTCCCCACCTCTACCCTTTTAGCGGCAGGAGTCTGGCACACATTCTCCCACCTCTTACCTGCTTCGTGGAAGGCTTCCCAGCCCTCCACCACCCCCTCCTCTGTCGGAATGACGTCTTCGCTTTGAGATTCCAGGTGCTCCTCCAGCCCTGGCCGTATGCTACAACCCACATTCATTACTTGGAGAGAAATATTGATGATATCTTCATGGTTTGGACAGGTGCAGAGCAAGATATAAAGTTATTTTACTTATTCATTAACAGATGAGATCCCAATCTACGTGTTATTATTTGTGCAAGCCCAGAAAATATTATGGTATTAGGGATATGATATAACATATCTCTGATTTGCACCAAAAGACACATGGAAACCGGATTTATCGTTATCGATACTAATATATTATTATATTGTTATCGATACTAATATATCATTATATCGTTATCAATATATCATTATCGATACTAATGGCAATTAATTTTTCTCTTGCCTGTAATGTACCTGTTGTGCGAATGTCTTTAAAGGGGATAACGAGTGAGTATTTCTCTATCACAGTAAAATATACAAAAGGAATGATTTATCTGCTTTTTTCTACTTGCACTTTGTACTATGTGGGTAAGACTACAAGAACTTTGCATGTGGGAATCACGGAACATAAAAGTGCGGTCAGAAACAGAGCGACTAATTAGCTGATCCCCAGACATTTTACTGAGCTGCAGCATTCCATGTCAGATCTAAAGCTATCAGTTCTGGATGTAGTGCATCCATACCCCAATAGAGGTAACTTTGATAACATGTTTCTAAGGAGCGAAGCAGGCGCCAGCTGGTTTAAACGAATCACATGATCTCCAGTATTTTCTTTAAATTTTATGCTATTCCCGCTGGACTCTGTTTGTTGGTGTAAGCCACACATGTCACATGTGCTTAAGCACTGTAAGATATCTACTTGTTGACAAATGAGAGCTGGTCAGTTATCTCCCATTTTGTGATATATACAATATTTTGTTCTTTTTGAATTAATTACAGACTCATTATTTAGTTTTTGTTTAATATAATTATTTTCTGTGTGTTGGGTTCTGGTATACAATTCAAAGCTGTCTTTGTTGCATACTGGGATCAGAAGATCCCTGAAAAATGGAGCAAATCAGCTCCAATATGCATTTTAAGATTTTTCCAATTAACTAAGTCCAATTATAGGACCGCTTTGCCATATACTCTCTCTGGTCTTGACATACTGTATGAGCCCTGGTCTCCTAATACCAGCAACTGGGACAATTTGAAGGACATTATTATTATTATTATTATTATTATTATTATTATTATTATTATTATTATCCTGTAAACAACGTGGGACTCCAAAAACCAGGTGGAGATGTTTTATTATATAGTTGTGCATCAGATGTAAGGGTTATGCCAACCTGTGTCTATTGGATGAAACTGACACTTTCCAGACTGTTTGAGTGGTCTTGGGTGTTTTGGAACATTTTATCCTAGGGCACATATATAATTCTGGGGTCTATGTGTTGCAATGTTTGTTGATTATGACTAATACAAGCCTTTATTGCACACTGGGATTGGTTACCAAGTGATATACTGTATAATGAGTGTGTTGATGGTATGTGATTTTCAGTAAACCATATTTATTTCTAATTTATGAGTGGGTTATCATTATTTTTCTATTTTATAATATTGGGTTGATGAAATTTATAACTGGTCCGGGAGCCACATTTTTTTCCTTATGATGGTGGCTAGTCCATTTGTTGATCATCTGATTAATGCTATCATAGGGAGTTTAATTAATATACTGTATACAATTTTGTTAATATGGTATACAGAGAAATCTTTTATGTAAAGAAATTATTTTGACATAATCCTTTGAAGTTATACTGAGACATAGTATACTAATTAACACACAATTGCCTACATATAAGTTTGGCTTAGTATTTTGTTTTTCACAAAGCTAGCTGCCAGATCTGTGGCTGGTTTAATGGAGTTCTACTTTAGCTGACTGTTATTATTCCTCTGATCCACATTCAGTTCCTGTACCTGATAAATGTTTCAGTGAGGACACGTGGAGAATGACAGAGGTGTGTTGCCCTGAGTGAATTGCCTTTGTGACAAATAGATACATTTCTCACTTGCTAGAGAGGATCTCTTTTAAACAGTAAGCAAGTTGAAACTAAATTTTCAAACATTAAGTGATCCGTAATTGTACATTGTTTTAATGCCCTAGATTAGAGGGTTAGGAACAATTTTCTAATTAATGTTTTTGAGCAGTCTCAGGCAGAGTTATGCAGTTTTTCTTAGCAAGACATGAAATGGTGCCATGCTATTTTGTGCTCTCTTATCCAGGTTGAGGTAATCAGATCTAAAGCTGCTGTCCACTTATTTCTGGTCACCTTATTTGACTGGGCAATATCCCAATTACTTCCAATTTCAATCTTGATTATGTCTGTTTTGTCATAATTTTGTATTGTCTGATCCTCCCATGAAAAGAGGCAAAAGAATACTTTTTGTGGCCCTTGCTTCAGAGAAGTGAACTGTGACACTGTGTTCAAGAAAGAATTGCAATGCCATCAGCAATCATGTGCTATCTTAACAAGACTCCAAATTCCATTGAAAATCATCAGCGCTTTATGTCTATATAGGCAGTGCATCCCATATGAGGGACTGCTTGTTTGAAGAGGCCCAGCAAATTTCACCGGGAGGCATAGTTGTCATCAAAAGCCCCAAAGGTCAGGATGAAAAGAGTTCACAGTGAAGCAGCAAACTTAAATTTCCATTTTACTGCTAAAGGCACTTTCTACCAGCTTATTAATTCAACCAAACGATTTCTGTAAGTAATGAGTCAGAATCATGTTTTTCTGCCCTTTTTATTTCTTGAAAATAACTCCTAATGTCCCTTTCAATATTAGGAAGTGTTTTTAATATCTATTTCTCACTTTAGTGTTAATTATGAACATTCAGTGGATTTCTATTTTGTGCTGCACAGTCACTTCACACAAGTATAGTAAAATATGAAAATAAGCTGCTGCAATTTACCAAAGAAAATGTGACCAAGTGGGGTGGTTTAGTGGTTTAGGGCAGCAGCTTCGTAGCAGGGTCCAAGGTTCAAAACCTGGTCCTTTTTTTCTGTGGAGTTTGGGGCTAAAATGGGTTTGGTAATGGGCAAATGCATTGAACGAGTGATTTTATAATCTGAATGTTACATTAAACTCAATCAAATGTGTCTGTTATATTAACTTCCTCCTCCATATTATATTATATTATATTATATTATATTATATTATATTATATTATATTATATTATATTATATTATATTATATTAGTGAAATAAACAGATCTACAGTCCTACAATAAAATGCTATAAAAGACTAGACAGAAACAGCAGTAAACTTTTATCCTGTTGTTTACAAATGTAAGAACTTACAGTTGATTATGATACTGAACACATACTGTATCTACCGTGTCCCAAAGAATTGTCAATAGATATGCTTGTGTGGAAAATGCTTAAATTACAATGTACTTTTTTGTCCACCAGTAAATTGCAGACCAAGTTGCCACTACCTATGTTTTTTTGAATTTCCAGAACATATCAGGTCATAAGCTTTCAATTAAGACTTAGATCAAGGTTCTAGCCCCATTGGTTTAAAGGTAATCGAATGACAGAGAGACAGACCTTAGCATTTTATATATATTATATTATATTACTAGCAAAATACCCGTGCTTCAGTGGAGAAGTAGTGTGTTAAAGAAGCAATGAAAAGAAAAGGAAACATTTTGAAAATAACGTAACCTGATTGTCAATGTAATTGTTTTGTCACAGTTGTGAGTGATGAGTGTTGTTGTCATATATATATATATATATATATATATATATATATATATATATATATATATATATATATATATATATATATATTTACACACACACACATAAACATATATATATATATACACATATCTATACATATACACATATATACATACATATATATCTACATATATACACACACATATACATACATACACACACATATATACACACAAATACATATATATATATATATACATACATACACACACACATATATAAACATATATATACATATACATACATATCTACATATATACACACACAGCTATTTCAGATCAGTGCAATACGCTGTTTGTTAAAACGGTTGACTCCTGCTCTTACGTGCAATAACAAATCAAATCATTCAGTTGTCTTTGCTCATATGTCATTTTAGAGCTGGACGCCTGGCATCTTTTTTTGGCCACAAGTTCGTTTCTGTTTGGTGTGAGGTTCTGTGTTGTGGAGATTCTCAGGATGGATTGCAGGTGCTCATCAGTGAGGCGACTCCTGTGTGCTGTTTTGTTAGTCTTTATCACTGAGAAGAGCTTCTCACACAGATATGTGCTACCAAACATGCACAAGGTTCGAGCCGCATGTAGACGGACTTTTTGTTCTTCAAAGTCACCAAAGCGCCGTGCAAACTCAGTGCTAATAACTCTAGCTTCGCAATAACTTGCAGCATCATAAGGTAGACTTGATTAACGCGGTAAGTGTTCGCAAGGCAGCTGAAGCGCTGCATTATGGGATCTGTAGTTTATTGTGTTACCAGCGCTCATATACCCGGCCATTAATAACAATAATACAGTATATAAAATGATCTCGGGCCGGATATAATTACACGCCGGGCCGGATGTGGCCCGCGGCCCTTGAGTTTGACACATATGGACTAAATAGAACTTGAAAAGATATATTTTTTCAAATGTGATTCGCAATTCAGATAGAGTTGACGCCAAGACTACAGCCTGCATGCCTCAATGAGTCATCCTCCCCTCGCTCTTACTTTTTTACCGTTCATCTAATGAATACACTGAGTATGGCTTTACCAAAACAATCATTGATGGCTAATAAAGTATCCATTATTCGAGATGTAGAGCGGGATATATATATATACATATATATATACCCGTATCGCAGCGGAGAAGTAGTGTGTTAAAAAGGTAGAAAAGAAAAGGGAACATTTTAAAATAACGTAACATGACTGTCAATATACAGTATTTGTTTTGTGAGTGTTACTGAGTGTTGCTGTCATCAAGGATTTGATTATCATTATTTCTTTCAATCAGGTTTGTATTTGTAGGATGTGTTGTGTTCAAGTTACATTCCGTGTTTGTCAATCGTTGTAAAGATGACAGGTTTCATTCATCGATTCGTTTCTTACTGCATCAATAAACAGCTCGTCTTCTTCTTTATCTGAGACCTGACACACTGCATGCACGGGTTTTTTACACTGTCTTCCTTTAGCGGGACATTGACTTTTCCACCGTGTGCCTTGTTTCCACAGTAGCTGCATTTATGAATATGCTTATCAGACGCTTCATATTTTTGCTGCCTTTTCAATTGTGTAATTCGGTTTTGTTCAGCCTTTGGAACTGTTGCTTTTATCTGTGCACTGCGCCAGTTCACGTGAGCCACTCGGTGTACTTGCATCGAAGGTTCCCAGCTGTGCTGGTGCCATCTCGCTATGTCCATAGCTTTATTTAATGTTACCTTAGTCCTGGCACTTAAAACTTTCTCTCGCAGTTTCGCTGAGTTTGTGTCAAAACCACCCTGACCATCTCATCTTCCTCTCCATAAGCACAGTCCTTCACCCGTGAATATTTACCCGTGGCAGTTTGCTATTGGATTGCCACTGACGGACGGCCTTATATTGGCAGGCACTAAATTACAAACGCCAGCGGCAGCCTGTCTATGAACTTAATTTAAAGTGTAGGTTTACATCGTGCTTTGTTTCCGAAGTAGCAGAACTCATGAATATGGTTGTATATGTCACTTGCTCGCTTCTTATTGTTTCGCTGCCTTCTTAATTATATAATGCATGTTTTCTTGAGCACTTTTTTGAGGTCTTCCTGGTTTTCTATGTACTGCGGATTACGGGAGGCGTGATGATGTCACACTAAACTCCCCACGGCGTTGAAGCTCATCTCCATTACAGTAAATGGAGAAAACTGCTTCCAGTTATGACCATTACGCGTAGAATTTCGATATAAAACCTGCCCAACTTTTGTAAGGAAGCTGTAAGGAATGAACCTGCCAAATTTCAGCCTTCCACCCACACGGGAAGTTGGAGAATTAGTGATGAGTCAGTGAGTGAGTGAGTGAGTGAGGGCTTTGCCTTTTATTAGTATAGATATTATATTATATTATATTATATTATATTATATTATATTATATTATATTATATTATATTATATTATATTATATTATGAAAAATAACCCCTGGTATTACTTCTTAACTATACTTGAGTTTTTTTCTCAAGGTTTTTCTACAAGATTTCAGATAATATCATAGAAGCAGAAGGAAGTACATTAACTAAGCTGATTTGTGTTTTCCACAATTGGATTTTATTTATTCTTGTTTACCATTGTGGCAGAGAGTATTGTTGTGTCAAACACCTGACATGCATGTAAGAATTTCATTGTATTCCATATGCTCAACAATACTACTATTAATACTGCTACTAATAATAATAATAATTTGAAATTGTACAAGTGAGCCTGTGCACTGCCATTGACTAATGTTCTTCCTAAGGATGATTCCTGACTTGTGAGTAATACTGCCAGGATAGACTCCAGCTGCAATTGCCCTACAATTAAAAACATGAGCACAGTAAATAAATGCAAAGGAAAACCCTCTCCAGGACTTTGCAATCATGATTTAACCAAAATCACTGCCCACATTTAACTTAATTAAATATTATTTGAATCAAATTGAAATTTAGCATTAGGATTCTTAATAAAAGGAATGTTTAAGAAGATAGATATTTCCAAATATAGTGTTGTTATAGTGGTACAAATTAAACTATGAGGATGAAATATTATTATCCAACTGTGACTCAAAAAAAAAAAAAAACTGTTTAAAGTTGTTCACTTCTTCCCCTTCCCCCTGGGGGCAGCAGGGGCAGTGTTTCTTCTGTTCTAAGTCAATGCAGAATAAGAGTTGCTAAAAGATTTCAAAAATGAAATCTGAATATATGAAGTGATGACAGCTATTTATTTTTTACCATTTATAAAATGTGGGGGCTTAAGTTCAGAACAATTATTACATTTAGCATATAAAACAACATATTCAGAAAATAATTAGTGTTTAGTTATAGGTGAGATGCAGTGGTGCACTGGTTAGCATTACTGTCTTAAGTTTAAGGAATTGTTTTTGAATCATGATCCAGCCATTGTCTGTGTGGATCCATTGGTGAAGGATTTTTTCTGGTGAGCAATGGGGAGTTAAGTTTTTGCAGTGTGTCAGCAAAGGTGAAACACCTGGCAGTTTGTAAGTAACTTTCTTGGGCGACAGCTGTTGTGTGAAGCTGTGGTATATTTATTGGTCATGTAGCATGCTTGAGATGCATATGGTGATCTGTGTTATATTCTGACTGCACTAGCTGTTGTGTGTAAAGGTAAATATTAAGAAAATCTTAAGCTCTGATGAAGATATTGCTATTGCTAATGAAATCTCTGGTTGTAATAGCAGGGAATGGATTATATTCTGAATCAACTTCAAGAAATTAACAAAAGGCATGTTGATACAGTGGAAGAAGTTGCCAGTAAAGGTATTTGATCAGCAACATCATATGTTCATGTACCCAGAGATCACCATATTAATTCTTTCAGTGGTAATTTAAATAAAGCTGTGATGGCAGTTGATGACTTTACTGAGGAGGTGGAATGGTCCCTGTGGGGATATTCAGGTTTTGCAATCTCCCTTTCAAGGTGGTGTGCCTTGGAAGAGAGGAAGTCCTGTAATCACTTCACATACCTGTGGGGAGGCCTTTGTAGAGAAGTGTAGTACCTTCCAGTTACTACATTCATTTAATGGCCATAAAATGGCTAAAGGTGAAGACTTCCATATCTCCTCACATGCACTGCAGTAGCTCCTGAACTCTATTTTGAGATAATCACTTGACACCCTTTCAATTAGGAAGATTGCCCTCTGACATCACTTTACAGAAGGGGTGTAGGAATCAGACCTCCAGAGAGAATTGCATAAATATGTTAGGGACAAACTTCATTCCACACTTATCAATGTCATGGATGAATTTTCTGACTTTGCCTTAGAAGATCCTTGTTTCAATTTTTCGAAGCTTGCTTGGAGTAGTAATAGTTTGGTGGTGGAACCTGAGGCAGGAAGTACTTCTTCTATCTGAAATATACATTGTTAATAATAATTAGAGTTTAATTGACTGAGGAAGAAAGGAGTTTAGTACATATATGAGAGAGAATCAAAAAGTAAGGGCAATTTACCCTGTAATATCAGTAACTGTGAGCAATCTCTGCAGGTCGATGCACTTCTTGTATCATTCCACTAACTTTTTCATTCCTTAGGAGAAGAAGCTTTCAGCTCCAAAATTCATATCTGCACCACTTCCTTAACCTCATCATGAGAGGTGAACCTGCGACAATGTAGAGCCTCTAAGTGGACCGAAGACATGATAGTCACATGGTGCTAGATCAGGGCTGTAAGAGGGATGTGGAAGACACTCAAACCACAACTGTTCTGCCATTGTGACTACTGCATGGGGGCGTTGTCTTGAAGAAGAAAACTGAGCGATTGTCCGTGTTTGTGAAAATATGCCAGAATTGGATCTTTTCTGTCCCAAGAGAGGGTCATCATGATTTTCTTGGTAGAGGGCTGTTGTTTGAATGTCTTCTTTAATAGGGAAGGTGGGTGTTTCCACTGATTGCTTTGTCTTTTGCTTTCCAGCTCACTGTGATGGAGCCATGTCTCATCTCTAGTGTCAGTCCTCTCCAAAATACTTGGATCTTCTTCATAATGTTCCTGGAATTGGGTCACAACTTCCACGTGTTGTTGCTTGTGTAGATCAGTAAGCTGCTAGGGTACAAAACTTGCATTTACTTTGTCACATGCAGATCCTCAGTTGATAAAATAAAGAGCAGCAACAGTACATGATATAATCTGTCAGTCTTCTCTGATGAAGACATTCATCATGTTGATGTGAACTTGTGTGCATGATGTTGATGGTCGGCCAGATCAAGCTTTGTCAGTTACACGTGTTCTTCCCACTTTAAACATTCTACCTATTCATTAACTTTTTTTGAGATATGCTGTTTTCACTCCCATACTGAGCTAACATCCTCTGGTGAATTACAGCAGGTTTCACTTACACTGCCCAAAGAAATCTCACTACAGCACCTTGTCCAAAAAATATGCAATCCGCAGCAGATCGCCCATGTTCATTTGACCTTAGCTTTAACTAGACTAACAGCAGAGCACTACCCATAAGCCATTGTAAACTTGTTGCATTGCATTAGCTTCTATATGTTGTAGTTACCATGTCATTTTCAACTTGCCTTTATTTTTCTATTTACCCCCCTAAAATCCGTTTTCCCTCTATATTTTCATGTCTTCTGCAAACTTGTGGCACTACCACCACAGAGACTATAATTTTCATTAAGCAGAAAGAGTGCACTAGTGCTGATGGGAGGTTACCTTGTTTTTGTCTCATTGTGGGTCCTATTAAGTCACAAATAT
>NW_024381521.1:0-5974 GCF_016835505.1 Polypterus senegalus
TTAACGGTTCACACTGGGATCCCCTTTCCCAGGACTCCCTTAAGCCCACATTGACAATCGGTATTACGTATTTTCAAAATCTTTCCTTTCTTAGCACCAGTGGGGGTTTTTAGGCAGGGAGCGGGGCGCCCGAGGCGCATTTTCATGAAACGTGGGAGGCGGCACGAACTTGGAGGAAAAAAAAATTATCTGGGGCCCGTAAGCGGTTTTCTATTATCTATGATACCTGCGCCGCCCTGCTGCTGAAGGAGCCGCACAGAAGCTGAGCGGCGGAGGAGGAGAGATGAGGGGCGGTGGGGGTTGGGGAGGCGCAGAGTACAGTTCACCTCTCCAGGCCCGTCGCGAAAAGGGCCCAGGAAAACCAAAGAAATTGCTTGGGGCCCAAAACTGGCCTGGGCCCCAGACAACGACTGGTTAAGAATAAAATGCAGCGACAAACTGTGTGGCCCCCCATTGATAGTGAATGCGGTAAAGTGCAATGACACTGTTATCGGGATCCCCTCAAGGGCCCCTCTGACAACAGTCAGCCTAACCCGCGATCTCTGCTCCCGGGCAAAATACAAAACTTCCTCAGCAGTGACGGAATTATGCTTCAGGAACCCAAAAAAGAAAGAAAGAAAGGAACAGGAGGATAAGAAAAACAAGACAGTGGTAAGTGATAAATTACACACATAAAATAGTCTACTTGTCTTGTACAAATGGTGAATTTTACTTGGAGGTTTAAGAAATATGTAGCTATGCTGTGGTTCCTTTTGCGTCGCTGCGTCGTCGGGGGGCCTCCATGTCCTTTTTGCTTGGGCCCCCAAATTCCTTCAAGGGGCCCGCCCTCTCCCAAATGAAGCGGACAAGGGGGCTAAACTAGTCAGTGACCCCTGACTTTCTTACAAATAACGCACATTTCATTCAAAATATTTTAAACACAGACCGATAATTGGAACATTTTTATCTATTTATTTAATTGTGTGAAATGGCTAATAAAAATAGGTAATAAAAAACGATTATGATGTGAAGGTGAATTGGTTTAGTCTTGACTTCTGGTGTGGATGACAGCGTTGGGGATGAGAATCTGTGATTGCGTTACTTAGTAAACACAGCGATGGAAAAAAAAAGGCCAAGCTGTCAGGTGCCCAATTTGGAAAAAAGAAAAGATGATGAGGAGAAATGGCAAAAGATAAAGGTATGCAACAATATTCTCTCTGTAGATTAAGGTATTCATGTCATTGTGTTAATTGGTGGTATAACGTTAACTCTTACTTTGTTAGCCTTTCTTGCTTATGGCGATGCTATGTTAACCAAAAAAAAAAAAACACAGTAAAAGCCTAATATACAAACCATCACAGAAATTCTAATGGTTTCTATTAAATACCATTGTGAACCATTAACTTTTTCCAGTGAAACTATTACAAAATTCCTTATTGTAGTGTTTTTTGGGCACTTTTCCAATAGGTTTACCATCCCACCCACCAATAGAATCCATCATATACCAGCAGACACTTTATACTTACCATTAAAACCAATACAATTCATTATAACCATTAAATCCATTACTTTTTCTGTTATTTTTGGGCAGGGTTCTTTTGTTTTTCAGCAGTGTATACAACGAGATCTAATTAAATGTAACCACAAAATTATGCTTTGCAACAAAACTGTTGCAAGTACAGTTATTTATTTCCATTGTTTGTGTTGGCTACTGTAAAAGCCAGTTTAATTTACATATTGTAGATTTTGTAAAAGACAAACATTTTCCATTTGCTATAACTCTGTTACGTGACAAAGCATATAATTTGAGGCAGTAAATTAACCAAGGGCTAATTGTTCCTCCCTTAGATTAGATTATATTGTATCATGTTAGGGCATGTTTATTTAAATTTGCAATTTTTAAGAGTAATATTGTAGCCATGCAGTCCCCAAATATGCATTCGACCTAGCTTGAATCTTTTGAAAAAACTGAGCAAGGTCTCCAGAGCTACAGGGCAAAGTGGCTTGTGACTGCACGATGGGGGCAAAGTTTTGGGAAGAAATGAATGTGGAAGCTTTTTTGAAACAAAAAACTAAAGGTCCCAAAAGCGCCACTTCCCCATATGAATCACATGATGAGCCTTTCAGTGATGCCCTTGGAAGTTGGAGATTGGATTCTTCAATGTTGTTTTTTGATGCAGCCCTGTCGGGCCATGCGGAGAGATTTACCACATTGGAAAATGTGGAAAAAAAATTTTGGGGTTTTGACAAATTTTCCTAGTCTTGCAGATGTGGAGCTGGCAGAGCAGTGCAATGCACTAGGTACCACACTGCACTTCGAAGGGCATTCTGATTTGGACAGTAGAGAGCTTTTTGCAGGAAATCAGAATTTCCCCTCACTTTCCATAAAAAAACCATGAGCCTCCATGAGCTTATCACTTTCATCCCCGAAAAGGATCATCTGAGATCTACCCCAACTTTTGGACTGCTCTCGATTTCACTTCCTGCCAGTGGCTGTGGCTCAAGCAGATAGGAGCTTTTTCTAAACTGAAGTTAATCAAGACATACCTGAGGTCAACCATGTCTCAGGAATGGCTCACTGCCTTCTGTCTAAGCATTAATCATTCAGTAGGGAGCATATCTCATTGATGCCATTATTGATGACTTGCATCTAGAAAAGGGCCCGAAATGTCGATTTAAATTTCAGTTTGTGTTTTTTGTTCTGCAGTGAAATAATTTAATTTTCTTTAGTGTGATTTATTCTATATTTTATTTGTATATTATTCTTAATAATTTAAAATATTGTTTCTTAAAAAAATTTGTTTGAAAGTATAATTAAGTTATGAGCAGTTTATTTATTTTTTTTGCAAAAAATTGGTCTATTCGGAATGACAAATTACAAATAAACGTGTTGTGTTCAAAATGTAAAGTTTTTTCATTTTTGGGGCCGGAGAGTCTCGCCGGGAGGCAATTTAAAGAGACCGCCCTGCTTAGCTGCGCCGAGAAGCTGATGCATGTGTGCTCTTAAATTAAAAATAATCATTTAATCACACTTTGCATTACAAGCAAGGAGCTTTATCAATACGATTTCCCGGTACCGGATTACATTGATCAAGGCATCGATTCATTTTACCTCACACCACCTTAGTTTGAAAAGTATGAAAAATAAGGTTTACACAGAAAACAGATCCCAATTCAAGCTTTATGAATAATCGATTGCCATCAATAATTGTTTGGGAAAGACCATCCCCCTTCCATTTATAATTTTTCCGCCACCTAGCCGTGATTAAATGAACGGTAAAAGTGAAACAAAGCGAGGTGACTTATTTAGGCAGGAATATATATAAAAGAACACTCATGACAATGTCAATCATTTACGTTATTATTAAAATGTTTCCTTTTTGTTTTCATTCTCTTTAAACACTACTTCTCCGCTGGTAGCGGGTATTTTGATAGAAAATATATATATATGTATGAATGACCTCAAAAGCCGAGACTTTTGATATCCAAGCGTGTCGCAACTGTGGTCTCCTGCCCCGCAAAAGTCAGCGCAGTGCCTTGATTAACTTGGCCTTTGAGGCGGCTGCCTCTGCCTTATCAAAGTGGCACTTAATTTTTCATCCTCCCCTGCTATAGCCAGACAAAGGTCAAACCAGGACCTTTCTAACCACGGCAAACTAATATTAAGGTGATTCGCACTTTCTGCCCTTCACGATTATAGGTCCTCAGCTTGGATTATGAACCTCATTGGTGGATGACAGTCCATCACAATAATGGCGGGGCGTCTCACCAGTCCTACCAAGACCAATGACCCGTCCCAAAGCGATCATAATGTCAGCGAACACATCTCTCTATATATATAAAAAGAAAAAAAACTTTTCTTTTACACCTTTCCTTTTCCAAACCAACCTTTCTCTCTTAACACCAGAGGACACAAAATAATTTTCTTTAAATCTAAAGGGACATTACCAGAGGCAAAATTGACGTTCACATAGAAAATGTAATTTCAATGTACCTTTACTTCTTAAACGTTACTGTTTTACTGTTTAATAACTTATAGACTATAATTTATTATTTTTCCTTGCCTCAGTGCCAAACCTATACAACATATAGACCTGAAACATACAACCATACGCACATAATAATTTGTGTGTGTGTGTATGTATTTTCATAATATAATAGATAGGTGATGTATATATATATATATTATATATATATGTGTTGTCACAAAACGAGACAAAGACAGAAAAGGTTTGAGGCAGCACCCATGTAATTGGTATCCTGGCTGCAAGTGTTTTCTTTTCCAATACAGCACAGAAGTGCTTACAACAGAGTCAAAACAAGACTGTCAGAAGGAAAGGGAAGGCTTTTAAAGGGGAGGCAGGAAGTGAGGTCATAAGGATTGGGCCGTGTTCATCTTTCATGGATTGTCCGGATGGCGCATCAGGGGCGGGAGCTGCAAGGTCTGTCTCCATTGGCTCGGTCCCAGGTGACGTCCAGAAGCAGGTGGAACCTCCCGGGTTGAGGTCTACAGGGAGTGAGAAGAGAGTTAGTGCACTCTGCCACATCCCGGTATGGCTCAGAACTGCCTTCACTCGAGCCCTTTAGCTGCCTCCCATGCGCGCGTGTGTGACAGTGTATATGTAGATATGTATATAGATATGTAGATATGAAGATATGTATGTGTATATATATATGTATATTATATATATGTATGTATGTGTGTATGTGTGTGTGTATATATATATGACAGCAGCAATCAAGCTGTGAGAAAACAGTAAAAGGAGGCATGTCAGGCGTCGTGTACATTTTCTGATGAGCTGGCAGAAAAAACTTTGTGACGCTGCCGCCAAATACACAAAGCAATACTTTGACAATCATGTTCATTATTTTTAAAATGTTTCCTTTTTCTTTCATAACTTCTTTAACACATGACATTGCTTCAAAGAACGGGTATTTTGCTATATATATACAGTGGATGTGAAAAATTATTTGCCCCTTCTGATTTCTTATTCTTTTGCATGTTTGTCACACAAAATGTTTCTGATCATCAAACACATTTAACCATTAGTCAAATATAACACAAGTAAACACAAAATGCAGTTTTTAAATGATGGTTTTATTATTTAGGGAGAAAAAATCCAAACCTACATGGCCCTGTGTGAAAAAGTAATTGCCCCTTGTTAAAAATAACCTAACTGTGGTGTATCACACCTGAGTTCAATTCGTAGCCACCCCAGGCCTGATTACTGCCACAACTGTTTCATTCAAGAAATCATAAATAGAGCTGCCTGCCACAGAGAAGTAGACCAAAAGCACCTCAAAAGCTAGACATCATGCCAAGATCCAAAGAAATTCAGGAACAAATGAGAACAGAAGTAACTGAGATCTATCAGTCTGGTAAAGGTTATAAAGCCATTTCTAAAGCTTTGGGACTCAGTGAACCACAGTAGAGCCATTATCCACAAATGGCAAAAACATGGAACAGTGGTGAACCTTCCAGGAGTGCGCGACCAAAATTCCCAAGAGCTAGAGATGACTCATCCGAGGGTCACAAAAGACCCAGGACAACGTCTAAGAACTGCAGGCCTCACTTGTTAATTAGGTCAGTGTTCACGACTCCACCATAAGAAAGAGACTGAGGCAAAAACGGCCTTTATGGCAGATTTCCAAGACGCAAACCACTGTTAAGCAAAAGAACATTAGGGCTCGTCTCAATTTTGCTAAAAACATCTCAATGATTGCCAAGACTTGGAAAATACCTTGTGGACTGATGAGACAAAAGTTGAACTTTTAAGGCAAATGTCCCGTACATCTGGCTTAAAAGGAACACAGCATTTCAGAAAAGAACATCATACCAACAGTAAAATATGGTGGTGGTAGTGTGATGTTCTGGGTTGTTTTGCTGCTTCAGGACCTGGAAGGCTTGCTGTGATAGATGGAACCATGAATTCTACTGTCACCAAAAAATCCTGAGGAGAATGTCCGCCATCTGTTCTAACCACTGGGTTGGGTG
>NW_024381522.1:0-31004 GCF_016835505.1 Polypterus senegalus
TGCAGACTGATATTCGAAAATGTCACATTTATTCATTTACAATTACATTTACAACACAATAAAGTGTTCTGAAAGTGAAGGGGTCTGAATACTCTCTGAATTCTCTGTAAATGGTCATCATAAATAGTTGAACATTGTCCCATTGAATAGTGCTACCAAAAAAGTCCATTCCAAGAGGGGCTTCAACATATGATATAGTCAAACTCCTTTCAAAATAAAACTGAAGGCAATTGAACCTGATACACACCATGACACCTGCATTCAACAAAAGTGTCCAGATTGAAATGTTGTGTTTCTTCCATGTGAAGATCATCACCATCAAGTTTCATAATTATTTACTTCAGTCTGTGCAAGGAAGACAGCCAACTTCTTCTTCTTCTTCTTTCGGCTGCTCCCGTTAGGGGGTCGCCACAGTGGATTATCTTCTTCCATATTTTTCTGTCCTCTGCATTTTGTTCTGTTACACCCATCACCTGCATGTCCTCTCTCACCACATCCATAAACCTTCTCTTAGGCCTTCCTCTTTTCCTCTTCCCTGGCAGCTCTATCCTTAGCATTCTTCTTCAAATATACCCAGCATCTCTCCTCTGCACATATCTAAACCAACGCAATCTCGCCTCTCTGACTTTGTCTCCCAACTGCCCAACTTGAGCTGACCCTCTAATGTCCTCATTTCTAATCCTGTCCATCCTTGTCACACTTAATGCAAATCTTAGCATCTTTAACTCTGCCACCTCCAGCTCTGTCTCCTGCTTTCTGGTCAGTGCCACCGTCTCCAACCCATATAACATAGCTGGTCTCACTACCATCCTGTAGACCTTCCCTTTCACTCTTGCTGATACCCGTCTGTCACAAATCACTCCTGACACTCTTCTCCACCCACTCCACCCTGCCTGTACTCTCTTCTTCACTTCTCTTCCACAATCCCAATTGCTCTGTACTGTTGATCCCAAGTATTTAAACTCATCCACCTTCGCCAACACTACTTCTTACATCTTCACCATTCCTCTGACCTCCCACACACATGTATTCTGTCTTATTCCTACTGGCAAGGAAGACAGCCAACACAGTTTTAAATTACTTTTAGAGAAGAAAAAAAGGTGGAGTGTAGTCGGCAGGAGTATTAGTCGATTTACTGGAAGGAGTCGGAAGACTTTCTAAATCCCCTGAACCCGCTTTGTTAGTTTTCTCGTAATTCACTAAGATACATGGTCATCTGGGAATTCGACCTCCGTCTTTGTAACTTGTAGTAATGGCAACCCTAAGGGTAACCGTATGAGGAGCCGTCACAAGTGTACAATGTCGTCAAATCATTTGGGAACTTATACAGTAGATTATATCTTTATTCTGTTTTGTGCTTTCATTATTTGTCCAAACTGCACATCATGAATGTGATTATTTTTCTCGTCTTTTTGACTAAACTCCCATGTTTTTGTTGACAATAACATTTGTCACTCGGGTGGTGGGGCAATGCGTGACATTCAGGGTCTAAGGTGTGAATTAACCTCAGAAAACAAAACCATTTCTTAATGGCGGTTAAGGAAACAATATCAGCTTAGTGTTTGGTATTCAGCGCTTTTGGCTTTGTTTCTTCAACATTAACATCTGGTTTTGTGTATTGTCGCTCAATCAGTTAGTTCTTCAAACTTCTTAATGTTCTTGCCTATCTTTATTCTTCTTGCTCTGGTTTTCCCTTTTCCTGATGCCATTTTTTACAACAAGTATTAAGTGTTTCGGCTTGCCTTCTCTTCTAAGCATAATTTAAAAGTCTGGGATTGGGAAGTGACCTGGGCTGAACAGGCACAGAGGAAGAGGAAGAGACAGCGGGAACACATAATGCCTGAGCGTAACCGGTATTTAATGAAGACACCAAGGACAGCTTGGATTTTATGTGTTCTTTTATAAACATGTGGGAGTTTCTCCCTTTGTTCATCTCTCCCCAGGGTTAAAGTAAAGGTTTCATTTTTCATAACCAGTGTCATTTTGCCCCCTATGGTTTTCTCATCACTATCTGCTTTCGGAGTGAGCGCCCTGAACGTGACCCTGGCTCAGCTGAAAGCTTTTTCTATTTTAACAGGGAAAGAAATACAAAGCAAAGAACCCTAGAAGACAAACAAATGGATTACAGGCCTCTGCAGGCCTGCCTCGAAGTGCCCGGGACTTCTCTCTTGTCGAGGACACAGCTGCTCTGTCCCGTCCTCATGTGCCTCTTCCCAGTTCTCTCCACCTTTCACACTTGTCTTTTCCATCTTTCCTTTCTTCTTTCCAGTCTGCCTTTGTATTCTTTCTCCAAAGTAATTTAAGCTTTGCAGAGGACGTCCATTTAAAAACTCTTCCAGGCCATGTTGAGGGTCACGTCCAGAATGAAGGACAGTCATATGAGGTATTGGGGCCACCAGACAATGACCTGGACTACAGAGGATTCAGAAAATATTCCGACCCCTTTTTCTTTCTACATATTTTTATGTGACAGCCTTGTGCCAAAATCATTTCAGTTAATTTTTTTCCCCTTTTAAAGGAACACTCAGTACCTCAGAATGACAAAGCGAAAACGTAATTTTAGAAATTTCTGCAAATGTAAATGATAAAGAGCTGAAATAGCACATTAACTCAAGTATTCAGACCCTCTGGCAGCAATGACAGCCTGGAGTCTTCTGGGATCTGACACTATAAGCTTCACGTACCTGGATTTGGGGATTTTCTGCCATTCTTCTCTGCAGATCTTCTAAAGTTCTGTCAGGTTAGATGGAGACCATCGGTGTCTTTGCATAGATGTTTGATTGGGTTCAACTCTGGGTTCTGGCTGGGCAATTCACAGAGTTGCTCCTAAGCCACTGCTTGGTTACTTTTGCTTTGGGCTTACAGTCATTGTTCTGTTGGAAGGTGAACCTTCAGACCGGTCTGGGGTCCAGAGATTTTTGGGGCAGGTTTTTATTAAGGGTCTCTCTATACTTTGATCCATTTGGCTTTCCCCTCGATCTGCCTAGTCTCCCAGTCCCAGCCACTGTAAAACAACCCCTGAGTATGACGCTGCCAACATCACGTTTCACCGCGAAAATGGAATACGCAGGTGATGAGTGGTGTCTGGTTTCCCCAGAGGTGACGTTAACCTTAGTTTTAATCATGCCAAAGGATCTGGTTTCTCACCATCTGAGAGTCTTTTAGGTGCCTTTTTGCAAACCCCAAGTGAGCTTCCATCTGTTTTTCCACTCCTCTGTCATCAAGCCAGATTAGTGGAAAGTTGCCATGATGGCTGTCTTTTGGAGGTTTCTCCTATCTCCACAAAGGTTCTCTGGAAATCAGCCAGTGTGATTCTTGGGTTCTTCGTCACTTCTCTTACCAAAGCCCTTCTCCCATGATTCTTCAGATTGCTGGGCAGCCAGATCTAGTAAGAGTCTTGGTTCTTCCAAACTTCTTCCATTTAAGATTTATGAAGGCAACCGCACACTTGGGAACCTTCAATGCTGCAGGATTTTTTTTTTTTGTATCCTTCCTCAGATCTGTGCCTCGACACAATCCTTTCTTTAAAACAATCCCTTCAACCGTATGGTTTGGTTTTTGCTCAACTGTGTGAGTTTCTGTAGGCAGGTGTGTGGCTTTCTTAATCCTATGCAAACTAGTGAATTGACCACAGGTAGACTCCAAACAAGGTGTAGAAACATCTCAAATGAATTGGGCGCACGCCTGAGTAACATTTCAAGTGTCATAACAAATGATCTGAAAACTTGTGTCAATGTAAGATTTCATTTTTTAAATTTTAATAAACTAGGGATCGCTTCGTTCCCCACACCCCAAAGTGCGAGCCCTACGTGATAGTCACCTCGCAGAACTGCCGCTTCCCCGTATGTAAAATTTAAACAGATTATTATTTTCATGGGAATTTCTACATATGCATAATACACTAGAACTATAAATTCTGTGTAAAGTGCGATACTTTTGGACGTATGGATTTGTATCCATTATTGGCTGTAGAATTTGTAATATCTCGTTTAACACTTTTGATTCTATGTTGCATTACTTCTCTGTAATCATAATTATAAACCTGACCGAATTGTGGTTTCTTTGAAATTAGACTTGTAGTAGCTTTAATTGTCGCAGGACCACAGATTCTCATAGCGTATGTCCAGAATCGTGTAAATTTATATTTTGAGCATTGAATGAACACAAACAGATTATTGCAGATTTGGATATTTTTTGCCTGTAGTGTTTGTGGATTTCACTTTCACTAAATAACAAATCTGTTATTTCTCGCGGATATGCCTCTTCATTGGGAAGAAACACATCTTTTGACACATTTTCCAACAGGTGATGAAATGGGGTTACTGACTGCTACCTCAAGTCTTTGTTATCCGACCAGTCTCATTTATCTTCACACATTATCTTATCAATGCCCCTTGCTGCTTCATGGCAACTGCTCTGCTGGCACAAACATTCTCAGCTTCTGCCCATAACTCTTCCTGTACCAACTTTTACTGATCCTTGACTTGGGCCTCTCCATACTGCACCACCATTCCACCTGCCTTGGCAAACAGCTCCCTGGTTGCTCCACGGTTTCCCTTCCCTTTCCTCATCAAGATGCTGGCATTGAACACTTTGGGATCACAGGAGTCCCTGTACTGCAACACCATCCTTGCATACGCCACCATAATCTCCTCTACAATTGGTTGTGTGACCATACAAGGTGCGACTGTGAAGACCCAATCATCTATGAAGGTAATGGCTCACCATCTTCTTGAAGCCCTCCACAGTTGTTAATGGGACCTTGAATACCAGCAGTGGACAGAGGATGTGTGGTAAATCTGCCAGCAGACCATCCAGCACTGCTAACTGAGACTCAAAAGCCTGGATGGTTGCAAAGCTTGAAGTTGTTTTAGCTCTGAACTCTTCAGGTGAACACTTTCGGAGATTATCTGATGGAGTTGCTTTACTGCCAACTATTTATTTCCTAAACCAGGTCTAGCTATTTGTGCCACATGAGAGCATAGCCAGGGTACATTTTATATCCATTTTTAAACCCACTGATCCAGTGGATGGGGCAAAGAAGGGAGCCAAACTTGAACAAGATGAGGGCCAAACAGTAGGCCCCTTCACACTTAGCCCGTTGTGAATTGGCAGCTAACATAACAACGTCTTGTGAGAAAACTCCACAAAGACAAGGGGACACTGAGCTACCTGCACCGAGGCTGGGTGACAATTTGAACCCAGAACTCTATAGGTGAGAGGTAGCGTCACCGACTACTGCACCACTTAAACAAGCTGTTTTCAAATTAGAATAAGTGGGTCAAAAAAATGGACCATGCTAGGGTGCAATTAGATCCGTTTAATTGGTAGGTGCCCCCCATGAGCCTGAATTGGATTAAATGAGATTTAGAAGGTTGTGTTTTCTCTTGTTAATGGGTAGGTGCTTGATACATAATCACTAAATGAGTGTACAGTAGATGACACGAGAACAAGGACTCCGAAAGCTGAGCTTCTGGCCAGGCGGGAGCTTTTAGAGCCATCTGACCGATAGCGAGGCGAGTGCTGAGCCAAATGACAAGTGACATCAATGTTCAGTTCTGTCTTATTCAGTGAAATGAAATGGTAATAATAAAAAAAATAGCAAAATAAAAAGCCAGGAATCGCTGATGCTAACCCAGCTGGTTTTTGTAGATTTTATTCATTTTGACTTCTGTTACACCAATTTTTGGCCTTGCTTTCTGCACGTTGTGACAGACTTAAAGGGGTTATATTGAATAAAACTGCAGAGATAGTTGAACAATTCTCAGTGTTTAATACAAGATGCAATATTAATAAATCCGGTTGCGTAAACAGGAGGCCCAGAGCTTTCTCACCCTTTTTTGTTAATTGAGGGGTCTCGATGCCCCCTTATTATGTGAAAAAAACGTGAATAAGAATTCATTAGGTTCCCATTACATTTACAGCTGACGCCTTTATGCAAGGCGACTTACCACATTTACGATACAGTTGGTTACATTTCTTTTGTCTTTTCTAATTGGAGCACAGGCTGATCATGTGACTTGCTCAGGGTCACACAGGGTCAGTAGTGGCAGTTGAACCTACCACCTGAGGGTTTGACGTCCAAAGCCTTACCCACCACACCACACCACACCACACCACAGCTTGCAAAAGTGGTCAGCATAATCAAGTTGACATTAGTTCTGCCACCACCATGCTTCACAGCAGTGATAGTAGATAGAGAGAGTGTGAAGTAGAAGAAGACGCAGAGAGCACAATTACAGGTTGGGGAAACTGTCCCCGTATAGTGTGTTGTGTACAGTTCAGGCCAAGCAGCAGTTCAGAGGCACCAGTCGTAGGCATACAAGGTACACTTTAGACACTGAAACGGTTTCCAGACGGAGCTTTTATGGGGTGGAACCGGAAAGAAGTACAATCACGAAGGAAATGAGGGTGATGTTAACGTGGGAAGCCGGACCGGAGGACAATGAGGGACCAGACATGAAGTCATCGTGGGGGGACTGTAGAAAGATGCGGAAGTGCATTGTTGGTAAGTCAACTGTTTATGTTTTGTTGCATTTTGTCTCTCGTTTTTCCTGCTGAGAAAGAGTGAAAGGTGTTAGCGAGCTGTCCAGCAGTCTCCTCCTGCGGTATTCTACGCTCTGTCCAGGCTGTTGGCTGCCCCCTAATCGCTCGTGTGTGACAATAGTTAGAACTTTATTGTTCCCCAGGGTGAAATTAGGCTATTTACAGAAGCTCATTAAATAAAAAAATAAATAAATAAATAGGTAGATAAGTAAATAAATAAATATTAACACACACTTTGGTCTGATCACACACCAGAATGACTCCATCCATTTTCCAACCCGCTGAATCCGAACGCAGGGTCACGGGGGTCTGCTGGAACCAATCCCAGCCAACACAGGGCACAAGGCAGGAACCAATCCTGGGCAGGGCGCCAACCCACCACAGGACATACAAACACACCCACACCTCAAGCACACACTAGGGCCAATTTAGAATCGCCAATCCACCTAACCTGCATGTCTTTGGATTGTGGGAGGAAACCCATGCAGACACGGGGAGAACATGCAAAACCCGTGAAGCGAACACCAGAATGACTACAGAGCAAAAAAATTAAAAAGAAAGAAAACTTCTGGGTGGCGCAGTGGGTAGTGCTGCTGCCTCGCATTTAGGAGACCTGGGTTCGCTTCCTGGGTCCCCCCTGTGTGGAGTTTGCATGTTCTCCCTGTTGTCTGTGTGGATTTCCTCCGGGTGCTTCGGATTCCTCCCAGAGTCCAAAGACATGCAGGTTTGGTGCATTGGCAATTCTAAATTGTCCTTGGTGTGTGGGTTTGTGTGTGTGTGTCCTGCGGTGGGCTGGTGCCCTGCCTGGGATTTGTTTCCTGCCTTGCGCCCTGGGATTGACTCCAGTGACCCTGTAGTTTTTATATAGCGGGTTGGATAATGGATGGATGGATGGAAAACTTCTGACTTGGCCGTCCCATTCTCAGTAAGACACTATGCAGGCGTATTACTGTTGGTATAAAGGACCCCGTAGTGTTTCTTAACACACTTCTGCTGAGTAATGTGTTGGCTGAAAGTCCTCAGTGTTAGTATGTCATGGAGGGGATGTGCAGCATTGCTCATAATAATACTCAGTTTTGTTCCAGGAGTTCCAGAGTGCATCCTATAACTGAGCCTGTCCTTTTAATTAGCTTGTTGATTCGGTGGTCCTCTGTTGAAGTGACCCAGCACACCACAGTGTAGAAAATCACACTGACCATCACAGCTTTATAGAACATGTGAAGGATGTCACTACTCACATTAAAGAACGTGGTCTCCTGTGGAAGAAAAGCCTGCTCTTCCCCTTTATATATAGTTCTTCTGTGTTCCAAGACCAGTCCAACCTGTCACTGATGTGGACCCCCTCTATATCCACTCCTTGAATATTGACCTGACATAGAGGCTCTTTGGTGCGGTGAAAGTCAGTAAGCAGTTCCTTGGCTTTGCTGATGTTAAGTTGTTGTCAATTCTCTTTGTACCAAGAAACAAGCTTCCCCACCTGACTCCTTTCCTCGGTCGCATCTCTGATCCCTGATAAGTTCAGAATCATCTGAGAAGTTCTACAAGTGACATCACCTGCTGTTATATTTATAGGGTGAGGTGTACAAAGTGAAGAGAAGAGGAGACAGGCCTGATCCTTGTGGTGCTCCAGTGCTGCTTACATCTGTATCAGAAACACAGTCCTTGAGTCTCACAGACTGCCTGACAGATAGTCCAGGACACCAGCAGCTCATCCACCCACATATCTCTGAGGTGACCCCTTAACAATTAAGGATGGCTGGATTGCATTGAAGGTGCTGGAGAAATCATGAAACATAATCCTCACAGTGATGCCATCTTTGTCTAGCCTTGTGGAGCAGGTAGATAATTGTATCCTTCATTCCAAACTTTGTCCAATAGGCAGTGGGTCCAGGTGGTCTACCACAGCAGGACTCATATAGTCATGGACCAGCCTCTCGAAGGTCTTCATGATGTGAGACATAAGTGCCAGAGGTCTGTAGTTATTAGGTGATTATTAGGTCATTATTATTTGATACTAGGCAGGAGATGAGCAGTGCCGGGTATTTGATAGACATGTGCCTGATGTGTTCAGTTGGGGACGAGTGTTACAGGATGAGGGTACAAAGTGAAGAGCTCAGAACAAAATACAAGGCAGATACAGTTCCTAGGTTACAAAAACCTAATAGACAGAAATTCACAGAAAAAGAGAGTCTTCAAACACTTCCCAAACACTCATCGTGTCCAGTTCATGGTCATGGAGGGGTTTACCTTTATTAGCGTAAGGTACAAGGCAAGAACAAACCCTGAATTGGGTGCCAGTCCATTGAAGGACACACCTATAGTGATTTACATAACACGCACATCACTGACAAGAGGGAGGAACGTGCAAGTCTGCCAAACATGAGTTCATGTTGCATGATGGAGGCCTTGGATGGACTGTTGACCTGGCTGGAATGGCTGCTGGTAGTATCCCCAGATGGGATACCAATATTATGGATGGGCAATGGAGGACCACCTGCCAGTTTGGTCAGGGTGACGGCATACCTCTGGTGCTTTTCTGATCTGGATTTCTTCAACAACAACAGCAACATTTATTTCTATTGCACATTTTCATACAAATGATGGAGTTCAAAGTGCCTTACAGGATGAAGAAAGAGAAAAAAGACAAAATATATAAGAAAATAAAATTAAGCAACAGGGAGGACAGAAAAAAAAACTGCAGGGGTTCCAAGGCCACAAGACCACCCAGCTCCCTTTCTACCTAACATAAATGACCTCAATCAGTCCTCATGGTATTCAGGCTTCAGGTGGAAGAACTTGAGGATGATGGTCATGTGGATCTTCAGGGCTGCATGGGAATTGTAGCTAGTGTGCTTCCCTGTCAGGGACCTCCAGAGCCACTAGAGGGGGCTCTTTCTGTCTGCACTTGCTCTATCTGATGCAGAAATACTGCCAACATATAATGATAACATACTGGAAGTCCAGCTATTAAAAAAAAAAAACTGTTCCCGTCAAAGAGGAATCAAGACAGGAAAAGGACAACGCTCACCTGGAGAGGAGTAGAAGGATGAAGGGAGAAAAAACAATAATGAGTATTATTGTATTGTGTAAAGAAGCTAGTTGGGAAAAATAAAAAAATGTCAGCTTAAACTTGTGTAGTTGTGCCCTGGGGTTTTAGGCCCCATAATGTCTTAATTGTACCCACCACCATCTTAAAATTGAAATGAATTTAAGCCATGAAAAGGCAACTTATTCATCCATCCTTAGAAATCATTTAATGGATTTACAGGAAACCAGGGCCCAAGCTGGCAGCACTAGGCAGCTACCAAGCCTTACGGGGGCACCAGTCCACCACCAACCGCTTACACTCATCAGCACCAGGACACAAATTCAACATCCACACAGGAAGAGCATGCCAGCGCCCCACAGGCATGGACTGCATTTGAACCCTGTCCCAGCAGAACTAACCAGTACACATAGGGGCTGAGAAAAGTAATCAGTCAGTTTTGATTCCCAAAAAGATAAAGCTGAGAAGACATAGGAGATTTGCAAACAAGTTCCACAGCTGGGTATGGCATTTTAGAGGTGGTAGATGGTTCTTCTACATGGCTGTGGATCAACAGAGTGAGCTGTGGGGCACAAGTGTGACTGAGACACATCTCCCATAACATCAGGTGCCTCCAACCAGCAAAGTGCATTACCATATTTACTGGGCCAGGAGCGCTGCTGCAGTTCCAGGAGGAAGTAGCTGCTGGGATCCTTGTGTCTTCAAAGAACTGTCCACAGATGGTTGACCCAGAGAAGCACTTACAGTTGGGTTTGTGAACCCTTTAGAATTTTCTGTATTTCTGCATAAATATAACCAAAAACATCATCAGATTTTCACTCAAGTCCTAAATGTAGATAAAGAGAAACCAGCTAAACAAATGAGACAAAAATTATTATACTTGGTCATTTATTTATTGAGGAAAATGATCGAATATTACATTATTGTGAGTGGCAAAAGTATGTGAACCTCTAGGATTAGCAGTTAGTTTGAAGGTGAAATTCGAGTCAGATGTTTTCAATCAATGGGATGCCAATCAGGTGTAAGTGGGCACCCTGTGTTATTTAAAGAACAGGGATCTATCAAAGTCTGCTCTTCACAACACATGTTTCTCAAAGTGTATCATGGCACGAACAAAGGAGATTTCTGAGGAGCTCAGAAAAAGAGCTGTTGATGCTCATCAGGCTGGAAAAGGTTACAAAACCATCTCTAAAGAGATTGGACTCCACCAATCCACAGTTAGACAGATTGTGTACAAATGGAGGAAATTCAAGACCATTGTTACCCTCCCC
Source organism: Polypterus senegalus (assembly GCF_016835505.1). NCBI lineage: Eukaryota > Metazoa > Chordata > Cladistia > Polypteriformes > Polypteridae > Polypterus > Polypterus senegalus. Next base: position 10,864 of record NW_024381522.1, read on the forward strand.
AGGAGTGGTCGACCAACAAAGTCGACTCCAAGTGCAAAACGTGTAATAGTGAGCGAGGTCACAAAGGACCCCAGGGTAACTTCTAAGCAACTGAAGGCCTCTCTCACATTGGCTAATGTTCATGTTCATGAGTCCACCATCAGGAGAACACTGAACAACAAGTCAAAGTCCTGACCTTAATCCAATCAAAATGTTATGGAAGGACCTGAAGCGAGCAGTTAATGTGAGGAAACCCACCAACATCCTAGAGCTGAAGCTGTTCTGTACGGAGGAATGATCAAAACTTACCGGAAACGTTTAGTTGCAGTTATAGCTGCAAAGGGGGATCACTCCAGGTACTGAAAGCAAGGGTTCAATATTCGATCATTTTCCTCAATAAATAAATGACCAAGTATAATAATTTTGCCTCATTTGTTTAACTGGTTTCTCTTTATCTACTTTTAGGACTTGAGTGAAAATCTGATGATGCTTTAGGTCATATTTATGCAGAAATCTAGAAAATTCTAAAGGGTTCACAAACTTTCAAGCACAGCTGTAAGATTTGCAGAGTCCATCTGCATGACTACCTTGAGGCCTTCTGTCCAAATCAACATGGCACATGGTCATATTGGAACTCAATGTTCTCTGGGAAAAAAGAATAGAGGAGGCTAATGAGAGCTCAAAGGCTAAATATGAGTGAAGACCTCATGGAGATCCCAGGGATGGAAAGGATTGCTGTGAACCAGCAGGGGTTTTACAAACAAATTACTCAGGCCAGTCTACAGCTTGCTGGGTGTGTCGTTTTAGAGGTTGTAGATGGTTGTGGATCAGAAGGAATGAGCCGTGCAGTGTGAGTGTGACTGGGACACCAGCCAGGGCTTGATCAGCATTGGTGGGGTCACCTGAGCGAGGGAGTCTGATGTTGAAAGACCTCAGGATTTATCACGGATGAAGTGTCCCAGTGAGTCAGAAAAAAATATGTGGTAAATATTAGTGATATTGTATTACTGGACCAGCCTGTCATTGTTGCGGACCCCCAAGTATAAGATCCTAGTGTGACACTTGCTTGGCTTACAGTCACAAAGCCCGGCTCAGGGGGGTGAAGTCGGCCCAGAATGTTACTAGCATACAGTCACCTTCATTTTAGGGCATATATGAAACACACAGGCTATTCCATGAAACACCCCAGCCATGCTGCCCAGTTGCATTTCCCCTCCTAAGCTCTCACACTGCTAGACTTTGGAGATAACTGCAGGTCACCAGAAGGATGAACACTCATGATTTGTGTCTCTTGTCTGTTTGTTTTGATGTATAGGGATGTGTTAACTGTTGCACTACTGCCACTAATTTATGTGCGACCTGCAAGTAGACCCTCACTGCACACATAACAAGAAGCCAGAACTTGATCTTCTCATGCAGATACAACACTAAGCAGATCTTAAACTAAAATGACTTTGGTGATCATGTCAAGACTAACAGAGCACCCCAAAAGTCTCATTCTTGAACACTAACTGAAAGATCTCCAGATCACTTAAAAACAACGTCCTTTGGTTGAAAGAATAGGAATAATAAATGCAGGCAGCTACAACAAATTGTACATTTTGGATTTTGTAAGTAGAAAGGCAACCCACATCTCCTTTTGCTTAACGTCCATTTTCAGAGCCTGTCAGGAGTAGCAAATGGTTGAGAGGAGCGGCCCCAGAGAGGATACTGGTGTTCTAATTATTACATCCTACTTATCGAAATGGTGGCTTTCAATGACTATGCAATTGATGCATTATAAAACTACATTTGGACTCAGAAAGTATTCAGACCCCGTCACTTTCTGCACACTTTAATTTTAAATACATTAATTTGTCATTTTTGTCCAACATTCTAAACTCAGTAACCCATAATAAAAAATTGAAGACATGTTTTCAGATAGGTGTACAAATTCAATAAAAGTCAAAAACTGAAATGTCTCATTCATGTAAGTATTCAGACCCTTAATTATGTACTTTATAGAAGCCCTCCTGGCATCAATTATAGCTTCAAATCTTCTTGGGTATGCCTCTACAAGCGTTGCACACCTGGCAGATTCTCTCAACCACCATTAAATGGGATGGGAAGTGTCTGTATCCTGCCATCTTCAGGTCTCTCCACTGATGCTCTATGGAGTTTAAGTCTGGAATTTGGCTGGGCCACTCAAGGACAATCATAGACCTGTCCAGAAGCCACTCCAGCACCATCTTGGCTGTATGCTTCAATTCACTGTCACTCTGAAAGGTGAACCATTGCCCCAGTCTGGGGTTGCGTGGACTCTGGAGCAGGACTTCTCCAAAGATTTGGCTGCATTCATCCTTCCTTCCCTGCCAGTGAGAAGCACGCCATACCATGGTACAGCAACCATCATGCTTCACCGTAGGGATGGTATTAGGTCTATGATGTATAGTGCCTGGTCCTCGCCAGAGAGAGTGTGACGATGCGGGTTCTCTTCCATGATCTCTTTGTCCGTTTTGGAAACCTGAACCCAACACCATCGATAATCTCACCGAGATGAGCTGACGAATGGGGAAAAATCTCTCAAAGCCAGGGGATATATTCCAAAAGTGAAAAAGTGCTTTATTTAAAACAATCAAAAACAAAAAGTGCAGTGCTTCAATTTCCATAAATAAATCCATAAAAAAGTGCCCAGTGGGGATAAAACCATCAACAATAAATAAATCCTTTAAAATCCAGTTAAAAATGCAGTCTCTCACTCCCTTGTTCATTCTCTGGCCCACCTCCATCTAACTCTCTCCCTGGCTCACCATTACTCACAGCCGCGGAGACCCAACAGTCACAAGCTCCTTCTGTCAACCTCCGTCTTGGCCTCCAAACGGATGTCACTGCCAGACCGACGAGGTTGGCTCTCCTCCCATGATCTTTTGCGCACCCGTAGTCGCTCCTCAGATCCAACGGGATGACACCTCTCCTGCTGACCCCACTCGCTAGTTGTCAGTGGGGCGAACTAGCCCCAGAGCACATTGGCCAAACGCTTCTTAGCGGGGCCCCAGCTCATGATGTCTCATTTATAGGTGGCCAGATCCTCCCACCTAGACTGACTTTTCCCGACTTTTAACCTCCTTCCATTTCTCTTGCACGATTTATCTCTTTTCCACGATTTTTTTTTCCACGATTTATTCCCCCTCTCTGGTGTACCTCCATTAATATATACACATACACCTGCTGCCTCCGTGGGCACAGCGTCTTAATTACACACCGCAGGAAGCCAATGAGGCAAACAAGAATGACCGCACCCACATGTGCAGGTGCGACTCGCTCCAATCACCTCATTAACTCCCCCCGGTTGTGCAATCACACCCACGGAGAACGACACGGCTATACGGATTTAAAAAAAACCCGACCTTTTTTTTGGAAGCCGCGGACCCGCTATACCACAGAGAGTGCTTGGACTTCTATGTGATGAGATCAATTTTTGTCTAACTAGGGGGCCCGGGTTTGGTTTACCAGATATACAATTTAAAGAGATTGTTATTTTCATGGGAATTGTTACATATGCATTATTTTCACTTTTACTTTAAAACTTTTGTAAAAACAATATTTGGAATTAACTTTTCTTAAGATCGCATTGAATTTTGAATGCGTGTTTGGACTTACATCATGACAATGCAATGTATAACTGCCCGTGAGTGAATATCGTTTCTTTCTCTCAAATAAATAAAATGACTTTCTCGAATGATTGTCCATGCTCTTTCTTCTTCGCTTTGTCATTAACGTGTCATGTAGAATGTATAAAATGATTGTCCTGATAAAATGTATAAGTGCTGAGAGCGCAGGAAGTGTTTCTGCCAAAGGCATTCACACAACTGAGGTTAGATGACCGTGGTCTTGTTTAAAAATAGTTGTAAGTAGGGCGTGACTTGAAAGAATCTCATGTTAAAAGTCTCCGTCTCACAGGACTTCATACCGCACCAACGTTTTTGGAATTTTTTAATTCTCGCTGGCAACACGACTTAAACGATCTACAAGTCTCTGACTTAAACTTTAAATCTGAACAATATATTTGATCTCTTTTCCATTATTTCACCGAGTAATAATTTCTGTTTGTTTGTGCTAATGCGATCTTTACTATCCTTTTTTTGAGACTTTGGAATTTTCATACTTCCATTACCTCTAACCTGCTGTGCATGTGTACCGTGCCAACATTTTTCATCTCTTTACGATGTTCTACTTTGTCATCTACTCTTTGTCCTTTATTTCCGGCCCTGGGCGTGGTTAAATCTCTTTCTTGCGGGACGTATAATGCTGCTCGTGTTATGAAGGGGGGGGGGCTGCACACACGCTAAGGAGATGCGGTCGGATCAGCTGCTGTCTTTCTGCTGAGGAAATGTAGCAGTTCATCTTGAGGTTATTACATGGATCGCTGTAACACCTATCCACATCCTGAATTTGTACGTGCAGAAAAGCACTGTTTTTGACAGATAAAGAGTTGTCAGCAGTTTTAGGAAATACACTTCTGCTAACTTGCACGTGCATAAGTCCAGTTACAGCAAGTTTTTTTCCTAACGGTTATAGGGTGTATGCAACTCAGCAGTTTTAAACAATGCTTACTTACTTATACTTTCTTTGCACACACATTGCCCATAAAATACCAAGGGTTACAAAAAGGTTAGTTCAGTACATTACATTAGTTATAAAGAAATTACATTCTTATAGCTTTAGTATCTGCATTAGATTACATTTGTTCAGTTAGCTTAGCACATTCTTGTTCAATACATAAGTGTCACGCTTCTTATAGTTCTATTAGCATCATACTTTTATTATTTGGAAAGACTGACGCACCTTAATTCTAAATATTCTTTCTCACAAGCAAGCAAGCAGACAAAGAAAGAGTGAGAGGTGTGATTTGAGAGGTCCACAGTGCACATCCTCAGTGTACCTGTCCAGCACTGCGATCGCACTAATCCACCTCACACCCCTCTAACCGAACCAAAGAAGAGGGAAGCACAAAACAGATGAGAGGAGAAATGAAAAAAAAAATTCCTCAAGCAAATTTTTAAGGGTAATGGATGGACAGAAAAAATGTAAATTACTCCACCACGGGGCAGAAATATGTAAGAAAATGAAGCTGCATTCTGCTTACCTCAGAAGTTGAATATCAGAGCTGGGAATGACGGCACTCTCGAGTTAATCGCGTACCAGTAAAACATTTGGAAAGCCAACACGGATGCATCCAGGAAAACGTTTGTTGCTCTTGCTCCATCAGAATAAATAGCAGTTGATAACAACGCACTATGCGGTATTTTGCGTATCCAAACACTGTAGCACCATGTCCACAGATAGAAGTTGGACACTACTGTGAGTATGACTCATTTAATATGACAGAAGTGCTAATAAACTGTGTAACAGTACAGCTTTCACTAAAGTTTGTGGTGCACATCCTGATTTTGTATTGACGTCAGAATCTGAAGTTAGACTAACTTGGACTTGACAGACCAGCCCAGAATTTCTGAGTTGGAAATCTGACTTAAGGGGGCATTTCAGTTAAAAATTCCAACAAGGATATCTGAAATTCTGACTTCCCATTTCAAATGAAAAGCAGCATTAGTGATTTATGAGCAACAAACTAATAGAGCATAGAAGTGGTATGCTCAGCAGCCATTTTGCTATGACAATTTATGAAAGTCAAAGACAGTTCGTCAGAAAAACAAAATGAATAGAATTCTGAAACGACTTATTGAGCTTCAACCACAGTGGCGAACGGTAGGTTGAAACTTTAAAACTGCTTTAGGCTGCCGTCTCTGCCGGGGTGCTTCATGGTTCTTTACCTGGCCGGGAGGCCAAGCTAGTGAATGAGTAAGAAGAAAAGGCAAGGAATGTCATACCTTAAACAGGAGTTTAGCAGGAGGTGCCAATGTGGTACTGGATATACTGGCATCCTGGCAGGGAGGGACTGATGATCCTTACCCAGTTGGGAAGCCAGTATAATCGAGGAACAGGGGGAGACAACCTGCTTGGACTATTTGCTCAACTGGCACACTAGGTGGCAGCACTCCTGGGCTATGATACCTGTATGGACACCTGCAGGGCATGCTGGGAACTGTAGTATTTCATTCCCCCAGACTAACTGGAGTTGTTTTGTTTTTTTTTTTTCTCTCATCCTGGCCATCTGATCTTACCTTTTCTGTATTTTGTACTTATTTTTTTAATTAATTGCCTTTCCTAAATTGGTTTTCTTTTTTTGCAACTTTTTCTTGGTTTTCTTGTAAAGCACTTTGAGCAACATTGTTGTATGAAAATGTGCTATATGAATAAATGTTGATGCTGTTGTAGTCCCATGGGGCAAACATGTTGGGTTCCATGAGTAATGCAAGGATTAGTGTCCCCTGTAATAAGAATATAAGTTTAATGTCACTGTGCTTTGTACAATAATTATTTTATAAATCCACTCACATGTATAGGCCAGGCCAAAGTTAGCACACAGGGGCTATCAGCATTTAGAAGTGCTGGGCCAAACATAGGACGAGATAGACAAAGACAGCTGGAGGAATGTATAGTCAGCCTAAAGACAGGTGGATACTATTTTGTCCTCTGTTAACAGTCAGCACAAAATCTTCTTTCCTTGTTTGGAAATGGACTATTCACCTAAGTAAGGGCCTGCATGTGGAGAAGACAGTACAAAGAGACTTGGACAGCAGCCAGACACTTGAAGCCGATAGACGGATGGGTGATATCGTCATCCGTTCTGAAAAGCCTTCCAGCGCAGCAACGAAAAATGGCAGACTGTATAGATACCAAGATCCCACCTTGGTATTGCCGTGCTATTGGCTTCTTGTCTGTAATACCGCGTAAAATTGTCAGTAAAGAAAGCTTTTATTTTCTCTTATGCGATTTTTACCACAGTATCACTATGGGAGGGATATTGCCTTTTAATATCATATTTATATAAATTTCGGTTACTTAAAACACCGCAATTACAAAAGATCTTATTCCAACTAGGGAGCTAGTGACCCCTATCGGAAACAACCTCTACTATGTGGGGCTTCCGCCTAACCCGGAAGTGCTTCCTATGTGCAATGCCCTGACACTGGAAGCACTCACTCCTGGGTCTTACATAAAAGGAGCTGCTCTGCCTCACCCAAGGAGCTGGAGTGCCCACCACCTAATCATCCTCTGTGGCTTACTGCCTTTCTATCTTTTTCACCCCTTCGCCACCGAATAGCTAATGTGTGGTAAGCATACTGGTGCATAAATGCCATCCATTGCATCATTCAGGTGGATACCACACATTGGTGGTGGTTGAAATGGCTCTGCACTCTAGGTAAAGCACTTCGCTAAATAAATGTTAATAATTACTATTTTATTATTACTGGAAGAGGTGATGTGGGGGCACTTACCCTATGCTCTGTTTGTGGATCCCAATGCCCCAGTGCAGTGATGGGGACACTGCAGTAAATATGGCGCCATCCTTCAGATGAGATGAAAAACCAAAGTCTTGACTCTCTGTGATTATTAAAAGATTTATGGGCATCTTTCAAAAAGGGTTGAGTTTAATCCCGATGTCCTGGTTAAGTTGCCCATCACAGCCTCATCAATTCTGGCCCCCTATTCATCCTTTGTCTCTCACCCCTTCACCACCTAACAGCTAATGTATGGTAAGCATACTGGAGCAGTAATGGCTGCCGATCCATCATCCAGGTGGGTTGTACAAATTGGTGGTGGCCTGGGGTGTAGCCAGGAATAGAGTTTAGGGTGGGCCTGTATGAAAATGGGTTTTTAGTACGATATATAATGACACTTTTCCAATACGTACATCAATTCATAATGTGGTACATTCACATTACGGAATTTTTAGGACCATGCATAAGTTAAGCAAAAATGATCAAGACAATCAAATGTTGTTTTGCCACGGTGGACACACACAGAAAATCAGTCCCCACCTGTCCTGTAAAGATTTATGCCAGACGGAGGTGTCAGGGCTTTAGATTGAACTGGTCAAAGATTGTGTCATGATCTAGATTTTCAACAAAATTGTGTTAAAATACAATACAATACAATACAATTTAGATAGATAGATAGATAGATAGATAGATAGATAGATAGATAGATAGATAGATATGAAAGGCAATATAAGATAGATAGATAGATAGATAGATAGATAGATAGATAGATAGATAGATAGATAGATAGATAGATAGATAGATAAGACTTTATTGTCTGTGTCTTATTTTTGTATAGCCCAAAATCACACAAGAAGTGCCGCAATGGGCTTTAACAGGCCCTGCCTCTTGACAGCCCCCCAGCCTTGACTCTCTAAGAAGACAAGGAACAACTCCCAAAAAAAAAACCCTTGTAGGGAAAGAAATGGAAGAAACCTCGGGAAAGGCAGTTATGAAGACAGACCCCTTTCCAGGTAGGTTAGGCGTGCAGTGGGCGTCAAAAGGAAAGGGGTCAATACAATACAATACACAGAACAGAACAAATCTTCAATACATTATAAAAATAAAAATTTTAGAAGTACGGAGCACAATTTAACAGTAGATGATATCACATAATATGATTTGGATTTGTTTAGAGACCTGGAGACCTCATCCATCAAGCTGCCTCCTCCATTTGACCATTCCACAGCTGAAACAGCGCTAGGCCAGCTAATCCGATGAAAGGACCCCTCTATTCCACGATTCCTGTGATCCTCCATCAGGCATGACTTTACCTTAGGCAGGCAAAACAACTTCGCAGGTGGGCTGTGGCACCAAGTGCCACATTTGAGTACCGAGAAGAGAAACAGAATAGGTGAGGGTTAGTATCCAGTTATAACTATCATGTTACTTGAACTGAAGTAGTGAGTCTTCTGCCAGGATTTAAAAGCTGAGACCGAAGGGGCATCTCTTATAGTAGCAGGCAGACCATTCCACAGTTTAGGAGCCCTGTAACTAAAAGCTCGACCTCCCACTGTTAAATGATAAGATAGTCAAGTTGCTGAGACAAACTGATGATACTGATGATCTCAAATGCGTCTTGATCTGACTTTTGGATGAAAAAACACTCTCGATGCCGCAAGTTATACTTGGAAGTATGTGTGACCGTTACTCGCAACAAAGCATTAACATTATGGAAAATGTCTGCTGGGCAGTTGTCAAGCACCTCCAAAAAGAGATGACAATTTTTGCTGTCTTGTTTCCACTTTTCTGTTAATTTGTTGGACAACCACTGCGTATTGTGTGTAATGGATATTTATTCCATATAGCTAAACGAGGCTTTTTGAAAACAACTTGATATTTCTGTCTGTTTTGCCATGTCTGAAATAATCCCTCAAAATAAGAACCTATCTCTTGATGTTCATCGAAAATACTGAATTAAGCAATGTAAGGTTCTGTTAACTGTCTAATGACTACTATCAATCAGGTTACACATCCATCGTAACACTGTCCCATTTATTTATTTATTGATTGATTGATTGAAAATTCAATAAATTAATGGGATTTGACCTACCGCTTCAAAACTGAAGGAAAGATAAAATAACAAATACCTAATCAATTATAAAATTTAACAGAACATTTTATATACATTGAACTGATTGGCTAGGCCTGTGACCAATCAGGGTGAGTCTGGGCCCAGCTAGGCCCACTGTTCCCTTCTCCACTGGTGGCGGCTGAAGTGGTTCCCCTCTCTCTATGTAAAGTGCTTTGAGTAGCGAGAAAAGCGCTATAGAAAATGAAATTAATAGTAATCTACTCTCTCTATATAAAATCCTAAGCCTAAAAGTGCAACGATTTTATGTGATTTTTTTTGTCACGCTTTAAATCTGGCTTATTTTAAAACCTACATATATATGTTTAGTATAAATCTTTTCAGAATTTATCGAACTTTAATGTGATGTTGTTAGATTTTCAGATTCTTATTCTGTTTTTAAATTATAAACTAAAATATCAAGAAAGTCGTGGTTTTCAATATCAAGAAAGTCGTGGTTTTTAATTTTGATCGAGTAAACTTTCTTTCACAGGAACAAACTATTAAAAAAAGTGATCTATTCATAACACCAATGTTTGTATTTAGGTGATTTAATCAGCTGAATGTCGAGTTACGATGACCCATTGCTTACCACTTTAGTTTTCACGTGACTTTTCCTGTTATTTTAAATGAGTCATTTTAAAAAAAAAGTTTTTTATCTATAAGAATGTCAGTTAAAAAGAATGGATCGTTTATTTAGTCTCTTATAAATACTAATCGGGCATAGTGGACCACAGTTTAACGGGAATACTCCAGTCAGTAAGAGAGTAAATATTTTATTCTCATTTCATTTTTACTCCGTTAAATAATTAATTTTTCTTTTACATATTTATAGAATTTCATGATTTTGACTCCAATAAATAATTTTTCTTTTGTACATTTACAGGTTTTACTAATATTCTGGCAGCAACTGGAGTTATAATAATAATAATAATAATAATAATAATTCTGCCACATCAGTCGTATCCAAAACTGGTTTTTTTTCTGAGATCACCATTCAAATTATTTTGATCTACAGCAGATCAGTGTTTCTCGGGCCGTTATTTGTCCTTTAACATGTTTTATTGAGACAGGTATTGTATGAAAGACGCTGGTAAACATGAGATCTAAGTTAGCATGGTCAACTTGAATCTTGTTTTGCATTTCATTATTGTTTGGTTGCTTGTTGACGAAGAATAAGTGAAACAATTAAAATGGAAGTCAATCATAATAAAGGTAACCCAGCATGTGTCATTAGTGTGAATAATTGGTTAATAATGGAGAAGCCACTGCGGCCCTCCAAGAAATGAGTTGTACATCCCAGCTATAGGTCACTACCTGAAGTTTGTATTCAGAGGGAGGTCATGGAGGTACTATAGTGACCTCAGCCTAGGGGACCCCAAATTATTTAATCGGCCCCCCAGCACTCACGATATCCCACATTTGGCGCGTCCTTTCCCGCACACGGCCCAGTTTCTCCAGCTCTTAATTCTTGTCTACTGCCCCCTCTCGCTCACATGAGCCCGCGCGTGCGCTTTCTCGCTCGCTCTCTCTCTCTCTCTCTCTTCCGACACGCTCGATTTCGCCCTCAGTCGCTCGCTAAGAAGCGGGCGGAGCGTAAGCCGCAGCCGAGGCGTTTATCGGTCGTTGTTCAAGTCAGCGGAGGTAAAGCGGCATCTTTTCGAAGACTCAGATCGCGATGTTTGGGATGATAAAAAACTCGCTGTTGGGGAGCACGGAAGAGACCCCCTACAAAGTTCTCAGCACGGAGACCAAGGTAAGTCCCGCCTTGTGTTTTGGGAAAACTTTACAGAGTGCTGCGGGAAGGCGAGAGAATGAGAGTCAGCCTGAGGGTTTTGCACACTCCCACAAGGCTTTCGCAAGTTCGCGCCGTGGACCCCCCGGTATGTCAAGCTAAAGCGACGGGACCTCTCGGCTCGGGTGTACCCACCGTGGTGTGTCAGACTGCCGCGTAGCCGTGTTAGTCCGGGTAGGCATGCATATCTTTCCTGCGGCCATTCCCGTTTGCTGTCTTTATCAGTGACCCTGCAAACATTTGGGACAGCATGTCAAATCTGATAAGGGGCGGCTAACATCCTGGTCGGTGGGCGTTAAATCAGATAGCGTGGGTGTACCTTGTTGTTTTAAACGCGAAAAAAGTGTGCGAATGTAATTCAGGAGTAAAAGCTTTACTCATTCGGGACTCCAGTCCAATGTTCTTTAGCCGAGGACTAAGTATTCAGTCGGGAAGTAGGATTATGATTTGCAGTCTAGTGCTTTAACCACCGAGCTGCAGGGTATGCAGTGTGTGTTGTATTTATTATTACTTGGCCGATGCTTTTATCCAAGGTGACTTGAGAGAGAATTGGTTACGTTTGTTTTTCTAGTTGGAGCACAGGCAGGTGAAGTGACTTCCTCATGGTCACACAGTGTTACTAAAGAGATTTGAACGCACAGCCTCGGGGTTTGAGCTTGAAAGCCTTTTAACTACAAGAACACACTGCCTGTTCGGTGTGAAGGCTCATTCAAGTGGAGTGTTGGACTTTCTCTATCCATCCATTTTGAGGTTAGGTAGGCAGCGTGGCCTAGTTTGTTAATCCACAAAACTGCCTATCCCAATCCATGCCTCTGGTGCCAACCTGGTGCAGTTATGGCTGGATTGAGAGCAGCGGGCACATCACTCTTCTTGACTCTCTGCCAATTTTTGTCCTTGCTGATTTAAAAAAAAAAAATCAATCCATCATTTTAGATGTGAAAACCAAGTAGCAAAATATTTCCGCATGATTGGCGTGACCACAAATGTCACTCTGGAGTTTATTGATTCTTTTTTCATCTAATTGCCTTGCAATTTTTGGATCACTACAACAAGAATGGAGAGTTTTTAACCTGAACAAATGTGTGTCTTCAAGCATGAAATATTTTCCAGAGGTGGGCAGGTATTAAACAAGTGAGAGGAGTGTTACACGGCAGACTCATCAGTGTTAAATTAACAAGTAAAGCTTGTATTTGGAATGGTTATTAGGGAAGAGCCTGTCTTTGATGTACTCGGCAAAGGTTCAGCCTAAAAGGCAAGAAAACTGTAAAAATTCTCCATTTTCATTTTTCTAAATATATAGTGCCATGGTGGTTCACACCCAGCTGTCAGCCGCTGCTTCACTCGATTTAATGCCATCGCTAAACTTCTCTCCATTATGCAGCATCTGACCTTGTTGTGAATAAAGATTAAACTCAATCAGACAGTAAATGCCAAATTAAATTGTCAACCTTCGCTTTCTGTCCCGAGTATGTCTGTAACTTCAATTCCAAACCTTCGTTTTCCCCCTCATATATTCTTGTTAATCATAAATTACGGCCAACACCGTAAGAAAAATGCTTAACTGCTATGACTATAGCCATGATGTCATAAATTCATAGGGATGGTGCATAATGCATTTAATGTTTCATATTTTTTTATAGCTGCAATTTCTGACTAATGTTTAGTTTTTTACTGGCTTCATCTCGTGACAGCCCCCACTCATGACCACCATCTCTGCTCAGTCCATTATCCTGGCCTTTTACAAGTCACTTGAACCTTTTAATGTTCCTTTTGTAAAAAGTGGCAGAAATTGGACTGTAGCCCTGTACCTGTAAAGGATCTGTGATGGTGTTCTCCATAGAAAGAGACCTTCTCGTAACGTACAGGGTGTGTGTGTGTGTTAATAGAGATCTGCAGCTGTTTACACTGCCTGTAGGGTGTTAGCTTGCCAAAAGTGTGCCGTCCAATCAGTTTTAGAATTTCTGGGTGTAAAACCTGATGTGATAGACAAGTGTTTTGTGCTGTCTGCTTTCTTATTAAGCTCAAAGGGGGCTTGCAAGGTAAAAACAAGAAGGGTGTCCAGTCATTTGAAGATATTAACTGTAGCTTAAAGAATGTGATTCCAGGTCCAGAGAATGATGGATTCATTCCACCCATTTTTATTAATCGAGACATTTCCTTGATCTTGAACCATACTTGTCAGAAAGTGGTAATAGGGCAAAGGAAGAATGCCTTACCTGCTAAAGACCTGCTAGCGTACCCCTGGGTCTGGGTACTTTGAATTCAAATCAAATATGAAAATGTAAAGCCATTCTGTGTAATTAGAGTTTTAAAGTGACTTAATACACTTCATGCCACAGTAACACTGTGGAGGCCATGGCAGAATGAGGCACACATGAATGGTGGGTGGTAGAGGGCTCAGATCATACATGTAGGGGTGCAGGATTAAACCACTTGAGAAAGATTGGCACCTCAACAGCTACAAATGCCCTGTACACATGAACGTAGAGTGTAAGTCCAAGAAGGGACACCTGGGGAAAATGTGTCATGTATTGGAAGAGGTATAAATGGCAGCAAATTATCAAACTTCATGACAAAAGGTATAGATGGCTTTCACCTTTTAGGTAAACCTTATGTGAATTTTTTTTTTAGTGATTTTTAAGTGGGGAGAATAGGTAGAGCTAGGGCTGTTCGATATAACGATATATATCGGATGACAATATGAAAACGTCTATCGCTGCACATTACGCTATCGTTTGTTTCATGGTGTCGCAAAATAAACTGTTTACGGCAATATTTTTTTCATTGTTTTGATGGCCACAACGTGGATGCAGACACACTAGCATGGCTGATGAAGACGAGGCAACGCCAGGTAGCTCCACACAGAAGGACCTTGTTCCTAAACAAGGGGCTACCTCTGTAGTATGGAGATGGTTTGGATTTGAAGAGTCTGACATGGACCAGAAAACGGTACTGTGCAAATTATGCTGCAAACCGATCGCTACCACAGACTCCAACACGACAAACCTCTTCTACCACCTCCGCAAAAAGCACGTGAGCGAGCATGCAGAGAGTTTACAACTGAGAGGCAGGCCACGTAGGATATTACAGTTGTAAAGGTACTATTTAAACGAGCATGTTAAAAGCTTGGAAGATTAATTGCTACCAAAACAATTTGCTTAAGGCATAATTTTCCCTGCAGCGTTTGCTGTCAGCGTTAATCTTGTTAAAATGACGTTTATGCCACAACTGCATGAACACGGCAAATCTCCGTTAACGAGTTACCGCGGATCGCCCCGTGCTTGGGGCTGGACGCCATCAACACGTTAGCGCCGTCCAGTCCCACGCACGGGGCAGTCAGCTGTAACTCATTAACGGAGATTTGCCACACTACCATGTGCAAATTAACATTTTACTAGAATGTAGCCTAAAAAATATTATATTTAATATTATATATTTAATATATTTTTGTCGTAAGCCTTATTGCTGCTACAGTTTGAAGTACAATGTTTACATTTGGTTTTGACAGTTAATGTTAGACTTGTATTTATTTTGTTTAAAGGGTTTATTGGCCTTATATAGTTTAGTTGTTAGTGCTTTGATCCTTTTATATTTAATATATGTTGTGAGAGTTATTGCTGCTACAGTTCACATTTTGTTTATGTCAGGCATTTTATATAGCAGTATTTTATATTGTGCCTTTAGTAATTTGTTTTTGAAAAGTGTTTTATATTTGATACATTAACATTTTATGTTTACATTCTAAGTCAAACATTTGCTCAAATGTTCTAAATTAAAAGAACAGAAATAATTACAAGTTGAGTACTTCTCATTTTTGATTTTTTTAATTTAAATGAAAAAAAAAAGGAATGGTGATTATATAAACTATTCACTGAATACAAAGAAAATGTACTATATCGTGATATCGGGATATGAAATGAAATATCGGGATATACGATTTGGGTCATATCGCACAGCCCTAGGTAGAGCCATAAATTAGCTCCACTAGTAGGCATGAGGACTTGATGTGCTATGGGACTACTACAGTGGTAGATGATGATGTTATTTTGGATGGATAGTAGTGCTCAGAACTTGCCCACTTAGTACAATAGGGATGATGTGGTGTTAAAATGGAAAAAGGAAAATGATGATCTTACCAAATCGGAAGAATGAAACAATGAAGATGACCACAATATGGGGATTAGTAGTACCCTGAGTCTGCCACATAGGAAGAAAGAAAAATGTGGGGAAGAGTAGTGTTCTGAAGCAGTCTGAGAAGAAGATTGAAAGTCTGCTTGTAATGTTCCACATGGGTGGTGGTGATGATGATAATGACCTTTTGTGCCTGTCAAACTGAAAGAAAGAAGAGTGGTGAAGATGGTCTAGAGCAGTTTAGTGCCACTACACTAGGTGGTGCTGGTGATGACCTAGTGATAGTAGTAGTGTTAGGTCGTACTCACGCTAGCCACATTTGTTCTGTGCCGCACCCAAGTGAGATTGCCCCCCCTTTTTTATTCCTCTGTTGGCCTGCACTCACACTGCACTTTAATGTTCAAGGCCTGGGTGCACTTTCATCATGACCATGCGACTTTGTGTAAAGCCAAAACAAGATCTGAACGGCATGCATGTCAAAATGATTTTACTTTTGTGGTTGTTTTGGAGTTGTCATGGGCAGGATAACACTCTACCCTCTTAGGATTTATTGAGTATGCAGCTGTTAATTGTGCATGTATGAAGATTTTTTGCAAAGACAAACGATCTTAAGGGAGGAATTTGAAGCTTTTCTTGCCAACTACACTATGCGCTAATTTAGTATTGAATGAAATGAGAATTGCACTATCTGACTTGTCGCATCCTTGACGTTGTGCCTGTTTTCTGTGCTTGGGCACGATTAGTGATCACACTGTTCCCGAATCCTATTTTAACTGTGCCCAGGCATACAACTACAAAGTGGGCCAGATCACAGTATGTTTGGCCCAGCATGGAATGCTCACATTAGTCAAACAAAAGAGATTTTGGGGGGTTACTTGCAGACAAACGTGCTTGGGCACAGAAGAAATTGCTAGTGTGAGTACACCCTTAAACTGTGAGCTAAGAAGATAGTAAGAATGATCATCAAAGATTCTCCTACTGGGAGAATCAAAACATTGCTGATGGTGATCTTGGAAATGCTGTAAGAAGGAAGGTGATGATGGAGATTATCTGGGTACAGTAATGCGTTCAATCTGCCAAAGTTCACATGATGCCGATGGTGATAAGCTGGGCTGTTGTACAGGAGGTCTGCAGATGCCATTTCTAAAACATTTTTCAAGCCCGTAAGCCCTTGTCCTTGTGATCCATTGTAGTTGACTGTTTATTCTGTCAGTTTGTGTTTTTTCTGTGGCACGCTGCTCAGCTTAGTGTCCTTCAGCGCCTCTCTGCTTTTAAGTCCTGTTATTCTTTTATATTTTCCATTCCTGAAAATTCGGACAAAAAACTGGTCTCCTTCACACTGTCATCAGAATTCAGTCACTCTTTTTTTCCTGCTTCACTAATTATATATTTAACTGGAAATTATGACAAATCGAACATTTCATTCTTGTTTTTTATTACATATACTGTAGGTTAGCTGATAGTGCATTATGGGTGTTTGCTTCTTCTCTTTGTTAAGTCCAGGAAAAGGAAAAACACTTCAACTGGTTTAAAAATGTGTGCACTCTTGTGTGTGGAAGCAAATGTGTAATGCTGCTAGTATGTTCATAGATTTGTTAAAGTCACACAAGAGGCTGTTTGGGAAATAAAGTGGAGGTATCGATTTTATAGTTAAGGAAGAAAATCACCTAAAAACTGGAAACATTCCCTTTTTGAAGATTTGGTTGAGATTAAAGATGGCAAAATGTGGACCTTCCAGCCTCCATCCTGGAAATCCCTTTATCTCCTGTGAATTTATTGCTTTAGAAGGAGATGTTAAATAGCTGATGACTTCTGTGATGCTCATAATTTCATTCCAGGCAAGTCCATAATAAATGACTGGGGAAGTCGGAATTGTGTAACTGGAGTCCTCTGCTTGTTTTTCATCCATCCAGATTGTCTGTTCCTCCCAGTGGTTTGGACTATTAGTAGATTGCAGACCGGCAGTCACATTAACCCTCCACAGTCTGTTGCATCGGAACCTCAGATTCCTCTCTTCCTAATTCAGCAATAAGCGCTTAATGTCAAAATTGTGGTTTAGAGAATGGAGCTCAAATACATTTAAATTAACACCAGTACTCAAGTAAAACTTCACTGTTGATTTATGTCTGTTATAAGGATGATAACAATTAACCATTGTTTAACTTGCATTAAGAGTTTAAACCAAACGATTCCTTATAAAATTGATTTAGATTTACACTGGGGAAATGTAATTGCCTTGCTGCAATGTAATACCTGATATTTCTTTAAACAGACATTTGAGAACGGTATTTAAGCTCTACATCAGATAGTACAACTTGCATCCTGAAATGGAGTAGACTGCTTCAGTGAAAATTAAATTGTGCTAGTCTTGGATTGGGGTAATTTTGTGGCAATGGTAGAAAATAATTTCCCAAGATGGTGTAATGCTGTGTTGAAATACAGAAGTACAGACGTCTACAATGCAGTGCCACAAACAAGTGCTGCTTGTGGGGAGGGACTCTAACAACCTAGCATATCGGCAGAAATACAAAGGAAAAACTGAGAACAGGTGTTCAGAGGAAATCACAGAGAAGAGGGTGTGCAGTGATGGGACATGACGTGGCATCAGTCAGTGTGGCCGACAGCAAAGAGTTTTGGGAGCTAATCAGTAGGGATGCTCGGATTAGGTTTTTATAAGGTGATCGATTACTTCATGTCACTAGAATTGACTGATTCTGATTCAAATACCTATTTTTTTTTGTCCTTTTTAAAGGGGTTAACCTGTTCATTTTTATCAGGAAAGTGAAATTCTGTTGAGTTATTGTTCAGTGAAAATACTAAATTTTCCAAAACACATGTTGATAACCACTTAAACATGTACACAAAACATCTATCTATAATTAACATATGGTATAAAAAATGGTTGTCATAATTACAAGCTAGCAACAATAAATGTTCAGAACATGTTTGTCAGAGATACAAGGTTAATGTATTTAAGTGTACAACTAAATTGACTAATTTGCCTCGTAGTTTAACAAACCTGTCATTTACCGAGCTGCAAAGGCACTTTCTTCTTTGTGTTAATTTTCTAATTCTTCTAAGCTTTTATACCAAACACAAGCTCACTCACTGTCTACACTCGCAGCAGGGGTATTGTTTTAATACAAGAACAAATGAAAATAAATCTGAATTAAAGCAGCTCCTCTCTGCCAAAGGTGTATGTTGCTGTTGGTGGGACATTTTTTCCTCCCCTCCAGCTTTAGTAGGATAACCTGTACATCTGTCGTTCCATTCAATGAACAGAGCAACTCCTTGGATTCATTTCTCTCACTTTATTAACTCCACTTTCTTTAATGAAAGCCAATATATTTGATGTTTTTTTTCCCCTCTGAAAGCTGAACTTCTCTCTGTCTGAAGGATATGTTACCTCAATAGACATGTGCATTTACTTAAGCATCATAATACTTTGCATAAAGGAGCACTATAACTACAGTTCTGTAAAGAAAAACAGAGAGTGAAAAAATCAGACAATTTGCTAATGACTGATGGGGTGATTTTTGGAGAGAAACACAGCCAATCAGTTATCATGAACCATGGTACTACATTCTGCCTCCAGGCACCATCACCAGCCATGCACAAATTTTGATCAAGAAGATGCTAGGGCTGTCTGTAAGTCTCTACTAGTGTTAGATAGGTACCAAAATTTTGAGTTTGGTGTAAATTCCAGTGTTCAAACCTCAATACTGGTACCAAAGGAAAAAAAACTGATGATAATCACTCCTGAATACCCCAAAACTGCTCCACTAGCTCCCTTAGGGTGCAGAAAACTATTTATATGACAATAGTGCCATGGGTTCAGTGACAACTGATGGATGATCTTATTGGTAATAAAGATGCACCTGTTTCTAGCAAGTGCAATAACTGCTAATCTTGCTGACAAGTATTGCATAGTGGTTATGTGTATTTGCAGTAACACACAAAACATTGTGGCCATTCATTCACCCACGTATGTGAAACAGACTTTGGTAGGAAGTTTCACTTGTACACTGTAACTCTCAGCCAATGAAGGATTTAAAATGTTATGTACAGTAAGGGGCAACCTTCGCATTCCTAGAACTTTGGTCCTGTTCAGATGCTGTCTTGGCAGTTAACGGTCTGCACAGGTAACTGACTCCCAATAATGTAGCTATACCCCAAAAAAGATCAAGATGCATTAAATGCTATTCTGTAATGTCTAGAAGCAGTTTTTTGACTTTGCATGCATAATGCACAAATTAATCCTTTGCTGGCAAGCTTTGCATTATTTTCTGTTCGTTTAATGTTTATTATCTGATCTAAGGGGTCAACTGTCATTCATGAAATACAGTCAGTGTGTTAGCTACACTTTAACTTAGTTGGCAGCTGTTTTAAATTTAACTATTGTATTGCTGGATTCACTTGGAAAAGGCCAGTGAGGATGACAGCTTACGCTTCTGCAGATGTAAATAAATTGTTGTGTTGGAGGGGGGATGTCTGCTCTGACTGGTAATGCAACCCATATCAGTCTTTCTTCTTGTTCATCATGACAGCAGCCACATAATGTTTTGCTGAAGGTGGCTGGCATGACAAAGGGATCATTTGAAAGGGAACTAGGAAGGAGTGTATATTCGCTCAGTTAACTATCAGTTTTACCTGTGGCGATACTGGTAATTAATTAAAACAACCAACAAGACACCCTCCTCAGGTTAAATGTAGGTTGAGTGAGAGATCTGTTTTATTTCCTAGC